>NC_134503.1:7009350-7299269 GCF_040206685.1 Ascaphus truei
CATAATTACTATTTTAACTCAGTAATTCCCCCTCATATCAAAGTTAATTAATGAACTGACCCCTCATATTTTTTTTTACCTCAATAACTGCCCCTTGTATCTAGTTGACCTCTGTAATTGCCTCATATAACTACATTACCTCAGTAACTGCCCCATATATCTATTTTACATCAGTAACTTACTCTCAACAATTTTACCTCAGTAACTGCCCCATATTTATATTTTACCTCAGAAATTACCCCCTTCGTTACAATTTATACATCAGCACTTGCCCCATGTAACTATTTCACCACAGTAATTGCCCCTTGTAAATTTTTACCTCAATAACTGCCGCTCATATCTATTGTACCTCAGTAACTGCCCCATAAATCTATTTTACCTCAGTAACTGCTCCATATGTATATTTTACCTCCAAAATTACCCCCTTCATTACAATTTTTACATCAGCACTTGCCATATATAAGTATTTTACCACAGTAATTGCCCCTTGTATCTTTTTACCTCAATAACTGCCCCTCATATCTATTTTACCTCAGTAACTGCCCCTCATATCTATTTTACCTCAGTAACCGCCCCTTATATCTATTTTACCTCAGTAACTGCCCCTTTCATATCTATTTTACCTCATAACTGCCCCTCATATCTATTTTACCTCAGTAACTGCCCCTCATATCTATTTTACCTCAGTAACTGCCCCTCACATCTATTTTACCTCAGTAACTGCTCCTCATATCTATTTTACCTCAGTAACTGCCCCTCATATCTATTTTACCTCAGTAACTGCCCCTCACATCTATTTTACCTCAGTAACTGCTGCTCATATCTATTTTACCTCAGTAACTGCCCCCTCATATCTATTTTACCTCAGTAACTGCCCCTCGTATCTATTTTACCTCAGTAACTGCCCCTCGTATCTATTTTACCTCAGTAACTGCCCCTCGTATCTATTTTACCTCAGTAACTGCCCCTCGTATCTATTTTACCTCAGTAACTGCCCCATATATATTTTACCTCAGAAATGAATCCCCTCATTACTATTTTACGTCAGCAATTGCCCCATATAACTATTTTGAGTCCAACAACGCACCCAGGACAATGAGCGCTGTGCTGTAACTCAGATCAGACAATGGCTGTAGATTACCTGGGATTAGTACCCCAAGGTAAATGATATGAGTGGCTGGGATGTAATCCCTGTCAGCACATTTAGGCCTCGTTCAGGGTGCCAGAGGCAGGAGTTGGAGGGCGGGCGTTCGGGAGGGAGGGCGGGCGGCAGTCTGCTGGGCGATGTGTGTTCATCCCCAGCAGACGTTTTCAGGAGTTGAGGAGGCGGGGAGGGGGCGGGGCTACAGAGGGGGAGGGGGCGGGGCTACAGACAGCAGCTTAGGGATCCAAGTTGCAGTCTTGAAATCAGTCTCAAGAATGATTTCATTGGCTGCCGAGGTCCCAGTGACGCTGCTGCAGCTTCAAAAAACGATTTGGTTGTTTATTGAAACTGCAGCCAGCGTCAACTCCGGGCTTCGGAGACAGGGCAGCTGCTACCCTGACAACCAGTATTCAATTTGAATACTTTGTGTCCCACGGCAGCTCGCACGGCAGCACGCCTCCCTCCGAAGCCTGCACCCTGAACGAGGCCTTAGGGGAGGCGAGTCCCGCCACATCAGATTAGACATTGTATGATTCATCTGGTATTTCTAGTTTTTTGTTGTTTGAAGTTGCCAGGCCAGTTGAGGAGAGTGTACCATCAGCCCTGTCACTGAGACAATCTTACTTAGGCTGAGTCCATAGAGACTTCAGCCGTGCGGAGGCGCGCGGAGGCTGAGGGAAAGCGGGTGCTTTCCCTGGCCTTAGACCGTGCACCGTCCGGGGGCGTGTCGGGGGGCTGTGACGTCACGGAGCTGGAACCGCTCACGTGACCGGCCCTGCGCTCTGGCGAGCTCAGCAACTAAAGATTTGTTAAAACACCCGCTTCCGCAAGCGTGCGCGAGCCCCTGCTAAAGCCGCTCTCATTGCGGCTGCAGGGGCTCACTGCCGAGCAGCAGCGCGCCTGCCCGAGGCCCATGACTCAAGGAGCTACAGTATGGTGTAATAAACATTATAGTCAAAGTTGGCATTTACATTGTTTATACTGTGATGTTTCACATATCCTAACAATAGCGATATCTTACAAATAGCAGACAGGGAGTTCACTTTATTCACAGTTAATTTGCTATATGTCATCATTATAACATCTATTTAGTGATTTAGGTAATAGTTGATGTTCTGTCCCAGGATCACCGAGTAGAAACAGACAGCTCAACTCATCTCCTATTCCAGCACACACAGTCCTTCTTTAGTTTCTGAAGCTTTATTGGAGGGGGTAAACAGAAAACATAAGGGGACTTGGGTGTAGCAGAATAAGGGGGGAGATTCAAAAGACAAAGCTGTAACAGGTGAATCAGTGAGGGATACATTAACTCACAATGGCTGCTGGCTTGAAAAGGAAGGAGCAATGACCTGACATGCAGGAAATAGGGCAGGGTGAAACCAAGAGCCAGGGGTCTTGAATCATACCAAATCAGAGGCCTGTGGAAGGGATTGCTAGGGAACAAGCTAGCTAAGACCGGTAGGAGTTACATAGTAACGACTAGGGCAACTGCAGCCATAGGCAAAGATAACTCATACAGGGGACAGAACAGTTTAGAATATTCTTATGTCTGCTTTTAGCAACCAATGTTTATAATCTAGTTACTGCCACTTAGGTCTAGCATTTACTAGTCTTGTGAGTTGAGCTCGGAGGTCATGGGTTTTCCTGTGCATCCTCCGTTACTGGAGCTGCACCAGGAGTGTTTGTCATCTGATCGTATCTGTTCATGTTTTTCCTCGGAAAGTACGGTCTTCTCAACCTTCTTTGACTGTTGAATATCAAGATTGCATGTACTGTTCATCTATGTTCTAATAAATGTATTGGAATTCAGAACACCTTTTCTTTATGCAAGAAGTTGAAGAGGAGTTTAGCTATCTGCACAGTCTCACAGACAGTGCTAATACAAGTGATAAGGATAGATTAAGGAAACATTACTGACTCCTAGAAAAAGGGTTTAAAGTAGTACTATTTTTTAAAAACATGCGTAAAGAATAGTTTAAAGGAATAAAATGAATTGAAAGTGTGCATTACCAATTACTGAAAAACAAAGGAGCACAACACCACTTTTCTGGTTAAACACCTTTAATAGTTAGTTAAAACAAAGAATGTACCGTAACCCTATGCACTCACAATTTAAATACAGCACATAAGGTTAATTCTCCCTCTAGACTTAATATAGTAGTATAATAATACTTGTTCTTTTGTCACCTGCACACTGTCTAGTGGTAGAGCCAGGTAGCTTAACTCGTTCCCCTTTTATTCACACCAAGTCCTTCCTTTGTTCTGTAAACTTTAATTGAGCAATAACAGCAACATGCAATGTCGCTATTGGGAAGTCACAACTGCGCGCGCACGCCCTGCAGTTCGGCTGTATAATCACAGCCTCTCGAGTCGGAAGTGGTATAGCTACTTTGCCCACATTTAAAGCAAGCTACACGTTTTTGTTTTGTTTTTTTTACACAGATTTTTTTATTGAAATTTTCTTTTTGGGGTACAGAACAAAGAATGACAGAGGAAAAATCACAACATTAGAAGTCCGAGTTTGTAGGCAAACATAAACATACGAAGGAAGGGGGGGCTGGACGTGAGTACATCATTCTCCCATTTAATATCTCTCATCTGCCACAAATGGGTGGTGTCTTTAAAGCTGCAATTCAGTTTTTTTATTTTTTTTATTTTTTACTTCAATAGTTTCATGTGGGCAATCTCTAATTACCTAAAGAACTGCATAGCTGTCGGTCAATTCGTTCTCCGTCTATTGATCGGCAGAGTTTGGCGACATCTTTAAATATGGGGAATGTAAATCGTTGCTATAGGAACAAGCATGCTTGTTAAAATAGAATACAAGAAAATTGGTCTTTCAAAGTTGTTGTTTTTTAAAACAGAAAATGTTAAAAGTATTTTTTCTTACTACAGAACTGATTTATTAAAAAAAACACACATGCAGGATATTGACTGAACTGCAGCTTTAAGATGTGATGGCAATGACTGGACCAAAGGTTGTATAAACTGGTCTATATATTGAGGTAAAGGTGTCTTTAAATATCCAATCCCGGATATAGTTGATCTCGCTGGTGGTTTTCCTTTTGTTTTTTGTGTTTATAAGGTAGGTGATAATACAGGGATAAGCCAGAATTTTGGTACCCTTTTCTTTGGCATTGATTAATAAAAACTTCAATCCCTAGATAAGATTGTTAGTGGTTTTTACCTGTAACACTTCATGTGTGTCACCTAAGAGTTTAAAAGCTTCCTCTAGCTCTGGGGGGCACGACACCCAGGGGGGCACGAGATTATCAGCGGGTGGTTCAGTGTTTACAGAGGCCCCGCGCGCTTCCCGAAGGCACTTAAATTAAGTGCTGGGGGAGCTGCAGGGCCTCTGTAAACAATACTTACCTTCATTCAGCCGGCATCTGCAGACGCGTCGCCATGGCACAATAAAAATAATTTTTATTCATACGTCTTTTTAAAAAAAAAATATTATTTAATAAATTATTAACTCACAAAATCTATACACATACATATACACACACAGTGTTACCCAGTGACACACAGTACCTTCCCAGCCTGTCGCTCCCGGCAGCACGGACCGTACACACAAAAATTATGCTGCACTTTCACGCGCGTTCGCACAGGCGCGCCCGCACCTACTATAGAACAAGCCTTGGGGAGCAGATAGCAAGCAATCTGCTTAACTCAAAAATGGTAACATCACACTTGGTGCTAATAGCAGCTTGATGCTGATTTTGCATGAATAGTGTTAAATCCCTTTGTGTCCACTAAAACGCAGCATGCTAATGCAGTCATGTGTGAGACTGCTAAGATATTGACTAAATAGGGTAAATAGGGTTAGATCCCTCTGTGTCCGCTGGAGCTTACAATTGTGTAGAAATGGGGTGTATGTACAGTAATAAAATCAAACATAGAAATGCATCAAAGTGTAGGTGGGCACTATTGTGAGTTGTGCTTCCGCCTCAATTTGAATTCCCATCTTCTTGAAGTACCAGCCCAATTAACTCCACTTTGGTGCAACACATTTAATGATGGAAGTTAAAACATGTAATCCCCTGCACTCACAATGTAAGTGCTTAAAATACAGTGCATAAGATTAATCCTCCCACTGGATGGACCTTGCAGGATGGAATTCGACCTCCCCCAGTTCCTTGTAAAAACATGGACAATTTTGATGCATTGATGAAGCCAAAAAGTGGTGCGTACTTGAACATTGCATAATATTTACATGTGTGCACCACAAACAACATACAAACTCCACCTGTATCTACACCCCCATGCGTCATTTTTTTCTGTGTTAAGTTGATGTACAAACCGGCAAAACGTAAAAATTGGTTTTATACATTGGCACACGGAGACACACTAATGTTCAATTCCTGCGTGTGTTTCTTCTGCACTTATCACTTATAGCAACGCTTTATATAAAGCACTCTTGGTGTGGATATTTTCATACTTCTGGTATACTCTGACCTCTTTAGCATTACTAGTGAGGTTTGTAGATGACCAATTTCACAAGGTTTAAAAGAAAGATCAGAAACAGACTCATTCCTATTTATTATCCTTTATTGTCATGTACTGTAGGTGGGTGAGGTCATAAAAAATATTCCAACCACTGTTATTCCTTCCTGTGCTTCCAGCAAAGTCCCTCCTCACCATACATTTACCGTGCATAATGGAGTGCAGTAATGCTGGAGCTAATAAAAATGTCCATTAAATAGTAAAAAATATTGTAAGCTACGGATCTCAATTATTATGTTTCCCAGTATCCCCCAATGTTTTAAAATATTCCCATAAGGTCCACTGTGCCCGTGCCTTGTCCCATGAAGTTTAATATGTAAAATTTTCCTTTCCCTGATTTTGATAGACAGTGGTTAGATCCTGAAAAAGATGAAGCTTGGTCATTTGAGTAATAACAATCCTAAGATCTATTAAACTGTTTGACTCCTCATTTGAACCTGATTTGTGCATAGTCCTTTGGAACACCAATAAACCTCTTTCTTTTTACAGCAGCTGGTGATCCATAATAATCGTTCCATATATATTCAGGAGACAGGATTTTTGTTGGCTTGTGATAAAGAAAATATTTGTTTAAATGGCTCTCATCGTGCCAAACAGCTTCTATATTGTTTTCTTTGTCTGTCATCATGGCTTGATGACAGTGGTTAGTCAATTTGTAGACCTCTTCTACTATGCCACCAAAATAACCCCCAGCATAATAAAAGTCCCCCTCATCAGTAGGAATGCAGGCTTGAGACTGACTCCTGCGCTCATAAGTAAACTCTGGGCGTGATGCACCAAAAAAGCCAGGATGTAGAGCACCAAATACATTGCTTAAAATCTCCACTCCAACATGATCATTGAACCTCATGTCTACATCCACACAGACTAAATAGTCTACTTCGTTGATGAACAGTTCACGAGAGTAATTATGAATCATCTCCATGCGCCTCATGGTGACATCCTGCCACCTTTTGTAGCTAGGGACGTCAAGAACAACCAAGCGTCTCCCCTCACTGAGGGTGATGTTGGGAATTTCCTTGGCCCGATCAGTGAACACATAGTAGTTTACTTTGTGCCCAACCATGAAGAACTTTTCCGCGGTTTCAAGAAAAGTTTTGACAAAGACAGTGTACCTAAAATACAAACAAACAATAAGGCATATTTTACTTTCTCTTGGATAAAAAATAGGGTTGTGAACAAAAGAAGATTTCTAAACAGCAACAGAATAGTGAGAGAAACAAATACCATAACTTTGGGGGAATACTCTTCAGAAAATCTGGTGAAATTATAAATGATCATCTAAACTAACTAACTCTTATACAGTGGAGCTCTCTTCTTGCTGTGAAATATAAGACAAATTGGCATTTGGCCCATAATTGTGATCTTCATTAGAACCACACATACAGTATGTTATTCCATGTGCTGGATGTATCCGGCACCGATGGGGTTTTATACTATGATACAATTAGTGTAATGATTTAGCAGAAGTGTGTGGCATCTCATAACTCCTGTTATTGCTCTGTTTCATTGTGAACTTTGGCTGAGAGAAAGCTACATTTTGTACTGCTGAACTTTGGATGAAGAAAAGCCATGTGTTTTTTGTTTCTGAAACTTCACCTACATAAAAGCCTACGTTTATGTTTCCAAACGCAAGTCTCCAGCCATTACCTCTACGGGCATCCCTTACAACACCCTTATTAAAAGGTCACAATTCTTGTAACTTACTTTTTAATAGCAAACATTGTAAGACCAATGCGGACACCTCTCTGGTGGAACTGGTCATTCAGTATATCAATGTTATAGGTGTTATCCCAAACAATTGGAGCAAGCCAGGGAGTCATCATCAGCACATCAGTTCTCCTATAATGATGAATAGGATATAGTCACATCAGTAACATTGTTTCACTCTCTACCCTGTGCAAAATAGCAGAAGAACCAGCTCTCACATCACATGGATCTTTTAGTGTGTTTGTTCAGGTGAATCAATGTTTCGGTCCAACAATGGAACTTTTCTCATTTCGATTCACCTGAATAAAAACACTAAAAAGATCTACATGAGTGCTAGTTCTTCTGCACATCTGGACACTGCTGGCGTCTATGCACCCGTGGCAGGATCCTATTAAAATGGTGAGTGCTCCTTTATTAGTTTATCACTCTATTCAGTGGCAGATTGGAGACCGATATCGGCCCGGTTGATATCTGTCTTACCTGCCCTCTTCCCATAATGTGCCGTCATTATGTTGCATGGTCATGGCGACACATTGCCATGTCATATCGCCATGTGGCATCTGGTTGCTCTGCCAAAGCGATGCTGCATGAAGAGAGCAGGTATGGCACTTACAGAGGCCTGCACTCTTCCCCCGGCAATCAGTTTAATTGTTGTGGAGAAGAACACAGGGCCTCTGTAATCAAGCCCCCCTTACTCTTTTCCCTTAACACTCACACACTCTTACTTGCTTGGGGTGAGGAGGTCTGGGCCCGGTCCTGTGCCTGTCTGGGGACTCCACCGCTCTCTCCTCCGGCCGTGCAGAAGTTGGACCCAACTTCCGGCACCGACAGGAGGAGGAAAAGAATTGCAGTGACTGCTGCATGGGGAGCTGAGGAGCTGCCGACCACTGCAGGAGAGCTGCAGCACCGTCCCACAACCACCACCGATACACTGGGGCAACCCTAATTGCCCAGTAGGGCAATCCTGCCCTGACTTTCCTTATATCACATCACTTAGACGTCTTATCTATGATATTTATCTCACAATTTCAATATCTAAAAATGCTTCCCTCAGCAACTCACTGTCATTTGCAATCTCCTTAAGATTGTAAATGATATATTAAAGTGTGCACTGATTATACTGACACAAGCAAAGACAACTCAACTTTAAAAAAAAAAAAAAACTCACGGTGGTTTGAGGGTCTCAGGCTTGTTATACAACTTTCTGAAAACAGATTAAAGAAGAGGTTAGAATATTGTTTTGTCTTTTACCTCGATGGACAATTACAACTTGAATAAATCTAATAACTCTGGCATTATATTGATTTTTTTTACTTCCCCACATACAATAACAGCAAATATACTTTATGTGGAGAGATAATTAGAACGAAGGAGAATAGTGTGCTAATGGGGGATTCAAAGACGCCCAGTCATGAGGTTGGAGAGCTGCAATTATTAACGGTTACTCCAACTATTGACTTCTAATTGTCAGGACACATGTACAGTATAGGGACAGTTTCCTTCTAGCAGCTCATCAGAACTCAGCTGTGATTACACACATGACCGCGCTGACCTATAAGAAGGCACCTTTTTCTACTACCTGTCTTTACAATGAATGTACTGCTGTGGATGCAGGTTGTGTTACTCCCCAGCTACTGATTCCTCCTGACTCAGTTTCTTGCTATATCTAAAACCTGGTTGCTATTCCTTCTTGGTCTGACTACTTTCTGCCTGTCGCCAGCCCTGACCACCGCTTCATCTGACTAGAAACGGCCTGCCGCCAGCCCTGACCCCTGCTTCGTCTGCACAATCCTCTGCCTACCTGGATCCATGGGTGCCATTCCAGCTCTCACCCCGATCCTAGGCTCTTTATCTGACTTAATCTGACTCTCCCCATGGATATCCCTGTAGTTTGTGAAGCCAAATAAAAAATAAATGATCTACCTGGAGAGCTATGTCAGAGATACAAGTATTGCGAAATGCACTACAGTACCTACTGGATTTAGTCCCAAACCTGCCGGGTCAAGTCTACTTCCTGCAGAGTGAAGTCACCATGTTCCAGGTGGAGAAAGCTGTGCTACAGGATACCGTAATCATCTTAAAAAGACAGATGGCTCACGTGGCGAATAATTACCTTGCTGTTCCAGCCCTGACTTTACCTATGCCTGAACGCGTTGATGGAAACCCGGACAAATGTCAGGTTTTCTTTAACCAATGTGAAATACATTTTCATTTTTGTTATTGCTTGTTTTTAGATGATAAAGCTAAAATTGGATTCGTCCTCAGTAATCTGTCGGGATGCACTTATGTGGGCTACACCACTGCTCTCTCAGAACAACACCCTGGCTGGTGACTTATACTGGCTTTAAAGCTGAATTTAAGAAAGTTTTTGACTGCAGTGTTTCTAGCCAGACAGCAGAATATGCTTTTCTTGAACTTCGACAAGGCGCTAGTGATTTAGCATTGTACATATTCAAGACTTTGATGGCGGAGACTGATTCGACTGACATAAGCTACCTTTTTTTGATGCGGATTAAGAAATTAACTCGAAGACAAACAGACTTATGTTGCCCAGCCACAGAGTTGTTCCGCACTGATAGACCTAGTGTGTCAGATCAATCTCAGACTTGGAGAACACAGGACCGAAAGGCGTCACCCTGCAATTCTACGCTCAGCTATACACACTGAAATTTCTACCTACTGTAAGATTCCTTAGCTAGCCACTCTCCATCTGAACTTTTGCAGATTGGATTTACCAGGTCTCTCTTGACTCCAGAAGAAAGAAAACAACGCAGATCAGAGCCCCATCTGTCTATATTGCTGTAATTTCAGACATTTTTCATGAGACTGTACTGTCTGTCCTTTACATACCCTGATGTCGGGTAATGACCTTGCTCGATAGGGAATGGAGAAGATCCATCGAGTAATAAAGATTCTTCTCCAGATGTAGTTATTCTTAGTCAAACCTCCCAGGATAAAATTGCCAGATATTCACTTTTGTCTTTATCTATGATGCTTCATCAACCTGATCAAACTCCTTGTCCTGTTGATGCTTTAAAATCGATTCAAATGCATCGGGAAATTGAATCGATGAACTTTATCTACAGGAACACACAATTCTGTTCTTAAAGAAGAACCGAGTGTAGGCGGGGAGTCGATCGATGTATCCTCATTTACATCTGGACCCATTTCTATGCAAACAATTCCACTTGTCCTGGCCTCTCATGATCTTCAGGAATACATTTCTTGAAACGTAATCTCGGCCCCTAATTTTTCTGTTATTCTCAGTTTACTGTTGCTTGCTTTGCATAATTTTTGACTGGACTACGAAAACCATCACATTTTCTTCTATCTATTGTGTACAGAATTGCTTTCTCTGCAGATCTATTCCAACATCCCCTGCCCTGGTATTGAACATTTTTTGTAAAGTTCAAGATAAAGTGTTAGTCACTTTGCTTCTTGCTAAGTATTCTGATTTTTGGGGTGTGTTTGACCAAAAGGATGCCGAGGTTCCACCTCAGCATCGATAATATGACTGTCCTATTGGCCTGATACTTGAAGCTTCTATTCCCTTTGGTTGTGTATTTGGCTGTACGGGCCAGAAACCGATGTATTACGACAATACATAAAGGAAAACCTGGAAAGGGGGTTTATTACTCTGTCTAAGTCTCCCACCGGAGCTCCACTATTTTTTGTCCCTAAAAAAAAGAGAGAACTTTGAGACCATGTATAGACTATCGTGCTCTGAATGAGGTCAAGAATAGATACCCACTACAGTTAGTTCCAGAATTGCTAGAACAAGTAAAGAACGCCTCGTTCTTCACTGTATTAGACTTTATGTTCCCACCAAAGCATTATGTCTACAAGTTCTTCAATGGTACCACGATCAATTCATTAGTTCCTGTTAAACTTGTGCACGTTTGAAACAGACGTGACAAAGGCCGCGACAAACCAGTACTACAACCAATTGACTGTTCTAGTCAATTTTGGACCTGTATCTCTATGGACTTCATCGTAAAATTACTCCCCTCTGTGGGTACCACAGTAATTCTCACAATCATCGATTCCTTTTTTAAACTTGCTCACTTCGTACCCCTTCCTCGGTTTCCCACAGCTCAAGGACTGTCATGATTTCTTCAACTAATTATATACTATACATGGCCTTCCTAGTAAGATAATTTCAGACAATGGCTCCCAATTAATTTCCTGTTTCTGATCTGAAATGTGTTGATTACTGCATATTCAAAAGGCACTAACGTGAGCAATCACACACAGTCTAATGGACAAACTGAATGTCTGAACCAAACCTTGGAAAAGTATCTTAGGTATTTTACTAACACCAACCAGTCAGACTGGACTACTTTTCTAGCAACTACAGAGTTCTCTTATAACAATTCCCTGCATGCACCTAAAAATCACAGCCCTTTCTTTGCCACACTCGCATATCACCCGAAGATGATACCCTCTGAACAGGAATTGTCTCCAGTACCAGCCCTCTCCTCCTCGGTATCTTCACTTCAAAAGATCCATAAGAGTTTAGCAAGTCAATTGCATCGAGCAAAGATCAGATCCAATAAATTTGCGGATCGCCATCTAACGCCTGCTCCTGTGTATCAATTGGGTGGGTGAGTATGGATATCCAGTTGGGACTTACCTCCTAAAAACAAAAACAAGTTTTCTCCTAAGTTTGTAGGGCCATTTTCAATCAATCAAAAGTTTAACCATGTGGCCTCTTGTCTCCAGTTACCTGCTTCCTGGAAGATACACCTGGTATTTCATGTATCGCTGTTGAAACCCACTACTTCCAACACTTTGCCTAACAGAGTCCGTAGACCCCCGGCTCTCATGAAAACATCCAAAGTTTGAGATCCAGGTGATGTGTGATGCTCAGAAGGTTTGCAGACATCTATTTTATCTTACAGATTGGAAGGTCTATGGACCGAAGGAGCGCTTGTGGCTACAGGCCACTCAAGTTCATGCTCCGTGCTTGCTCAGACAATTTCATTCCTGTTATCTCTTGAAGCCTACCATCGACTTGCCACGTAGAGGGCGGGTGGTACTGTCGGAACCCATGTATATGGACTGTTTCCTTCTAGCAGCTCATCAGCACTCAGCTGTAACTACACACATGACCACCCTGACCTATAAGAAGGCACCTTTCCCTACTACCTGTGCTGTACAACAAATTTACTACCATGGATGCAGGTTATGTCGCTCCCCTGCTACTGATTCCTCCTGACTCAGATTCCTGCTATATCTTAAACCTGGTTATGATTCCTGCGTTGTCTGAGTAGTCTCTGCCTGCCGCCAGCCCTGGCCCCTGCTTTGTCTGCATACTCCTCTGCCTATCCAGATCCCTGGGTGACATTCCAGCTCCCACCCCGATTCCAAGTACTTCATCTGACTAAATCGGACTCCCCCGTGGATATCCCAGTACTCCTGATACTAATGGGGATTTCTTACTTCAACTTCCTGCATATTCACAGTACTAAAAAATGAAAGAAATCAAAATGACTCATTCAGAATTTTATTTTTTTCTACATTTAAAAAATATAATATATAAAAATAAAACCCTTACATACCGGTAGAATATTTTCTCCAGTGTCAATATTTACAATTTTACATGACCTCCATTTATATGGGGGATAAGAAATCAAGGAAGTGTGATAAGATGCTCAGGAGTACCGCTTATCAGCAGTAGCACGGTTAATAATTCCACTCATTCATTCTTTAGGAAAAGACTTTACCTCTGGAGCTTCACTTCTTTGAATTGGTCCAGGTATTCGGTAATGTTGGTGCTGTGGCTGAGAAGAGACAGTAAACGGTACAGTGCATCTCACTACTCTCCCCAGTGGGATCAACAGGGCAGCTTTAGGGTTCACTCATGTCATGGCATAGAATTAGTACACAATTAGTACACAACAATACACATCATTGTGTTCTTTAGACACAAGGGTTGCTACTTGGCTCCTGGATACTCAGATTTCCATCCAGGTTAAGCTTTTAAATTGTGATAGAGATGTAGCCAACGTTATTGCACTCACAGGCTCTCTCCCGTAATAGTGCTAGAGCCCAGCCCCCTTCACACACTTGCTTGTTTCAAAACAATGGCTGGCTGTTACAATAACGTTGGCTACATTTCTAGTTGACATAAGCCTATGTTGATTTACACTGGCCATGTCGCCTTCTTTAATTATAAGTGGCATCAAACCAGTCAGGCTGTTATATTAATAATTCCAAATGCAGAACCTGGCCTGGATTAACCTGTATAGGGTGGTCAGTAGCCCAGCGGCAACCCTAGGTACACAGCTGTGAGAAACGACCAGTCAACCAAAGGAGATACAATAATTAAAATGCTGAAGCAAATCCCAGCACAGTACTGAGTGCTGCAACCTCACTGATGCTTGCAATATTGGGCATGGCATCAGTAACCCAAGTACATGCAATCATAACCCCTGGGAAGAAACTGAAATAATCTCATTGGTTTGTGATGTTCAGTTTTAGGGCGGCTTTTCAAGAGGGTGCAGCAGAAGAAATAAATGAAAGAAAAAGGGAGAAATTAGCAGAACACGAGAAAAAAAGTTGAGATCTTTGTGTGCATGCAAACCAATGAGTTTAACACTGAAAATGTAGTAATACATAGAGAAAATTAAGCATATTTAGCATAAAACTCAGTTACACATTAGTTTGCCTAATTCACTATAAAAAAATAATAATTGTGAAACATTTAAACTGATCACAGACAAGAACTACAGGACCCATTTAGTTTGTGAAGACTTTTTCCAATATATATTATACTAGCTGATATACCCGGCGTTGCCCGGGATGTAAATGTGTGAAATGATATAATGTAGTTGTTGTTCAAAAATTGTGAGGTGGGGTGGTGTGGGGGGGAGAAGAGGTCATCACCTCTGTGTGGGTGGGAGAAGAGGTGGGGTGTTGTGGGGGGGCAAAGAGGTGGTGTGGTGTGGTGTGGTGTGGGAAAGAGGTGGTGTGGGAAAGAGGTGGGGTGGTGTGGGGGAGGGAAAAGAGGTGGGGTGGTGTGGGGGGGAAAAGAGGTGGGGTGGTGTGGGGGGGGGGGGGGAAGAGGTGGGGTGGTGTGCGGGGAAAGAGGTGGGGTGGTGTGGGGGGGGGGAAGAGGTGGGGTGGTGTGGGGGGGGGAAGAGGTGGGGTGGTGTGGGGGGAAAAGAGGTGGGTTGGTGTGGGGGGAAAAGAGGTGGGGTGGTGTGGGGGGAAAAGAGAGGGGGGGAAGAGAGGGGAGGGGGGGGGGAAGAGAGGGGAGGGGGGGAAGAGAGGGGAGGGGGGGGGAAAGAGAGGGGAGGGGGGGAAAGATAGGGGAGGGAGGGGAAAGAGAAGCGAGGGGGGGAAAGAGGGGAGGGGGGGAAAGAGAGGGGAGGGGGGGGGAAAGAGAGGGGAGGGGGGGAAAGAGGGGAGGGGGGGAAAGAGGGGAGGGGGGGGAAAGAGAGGGAGGGGGGTCTAAAGAGAGGGGAGGGGGGGGAAGAGAGGGGAGGGGGGGGGAAGAGAGGGGAGGGGGGGAAAGAGAGGGGAGGGGGAAAGAGAGGGGAGGGGGAAGAGAGGGGAGGGTGAAGAGAGGGGAGGGGGGGGGGAAGAGAGGGGAGGGGGGGAAGGGAGGGGGGAGAGGGGAGGGGTGGGGGAGAGAGGGGAGGGGGGGGAAGAGAGGGGAGGGGGGGAAAGAGAGGGGAGGGGGGGAAAGAGAGGGGAGGGGGGGGAAAGAGAGGGGAGGGGGAAGAGAGGGGAGGGTGAAGAGAGGGGAGGGGGGGAAGAGAGGGGAGGGGGGGAAAGAGAGGGGGGGGGAAGAGAGGGGAGGGGGGGAAAGAGAGGGGAGGGGGGGGGAAAGAGAGGGGAGGGGGGGAAGAGAGGGGAGGGGGGGAAAGAGAGGGGAGGGGGGGAAAGAGAGAGAGGGAGGGGAAAGAGAGGGGAGGGGGGGGAAAGAGAGGGGAGGGGGGGGAAAGAGAGGGGAGGGGGAAGAGAGGGGAGGGGGGGAAGGGAGGGGGGGAGAGAGGGGAGGGGGGGGGAAGAGAGGGGAGGGGGGGAAAGAGAGGGGAGGGGGGGAAGGGGAGGGGGGGGAAAGAGAGGGGAGGGGGAAGAGAGGGGAGGGGGGGGAAGAGAGGGGAGGGGGGGGAAGAGAGGGGAGGGGGGAAGAGAGGGGAGGGGGGGGGAAGAGAGGGGAGGGGGGGGAAGAGAGGGGAGGGGGGAAGAGAGGGGAGGGGGGGGAAGAGAGGGGAGGGGGGAAGAGAGGGGAGGGGGGGGGAAAGAGAGGGGAGGGGGGGGGGGAACAGAGGGGAGGGGGGGGGAAAGAGGGGAGGGGGGAAAGAGAGGGGAGGGGGGGAAAGAGAGAGAGGGAGGGGGGTGTAAAGAGAGGGGAGGGGGGGAAAGAGAGGGGAGGGGGGGGAAAGAGAGGGGAGGGGGGGGGGAAAGAGAGGGGAGGGGGGGGGGAAAGAGAGGGGAGGGGGGGGGGGAAGAGAGGGGAGGGGGAAAGAGAGGGGAGGGGGAAGAGAGGGGAGGGTGAAGAGAGGGGAGGGGGGGAAGAGAGGGGAGAGGGGAGGGGGGGAGAGGGGAGGGGTGGGGGAGAGAGGGGAGGGGGGGGGAAGAGAGGGGAGGGGGGGAAAGAGAGGGGAGGGGGGGGGAAAGAGAGGGGAGGGGGAAGAGAGGGGAGGGTGAAGAGAGGGGAGGGGGGGAAGAGAGGGGAGGGGGGGAAGAGAGGGGAGGGGGGGGGGAAGAGAGGGATGGGGGGGGGAAGAGAGGGGAGGGGGGAAGAGAGGGGAGGGGATCTTCTATCTATTGTGTACAGAATTGCTTTCTCTGCAGATCTATTCCAACATCCCCTGCCCTGGTATTGAACATTTTTTGTCCAGTTCAAGATAAAGTGTTAGTCACTTTGCTTCTTGCTAAGTATTCTGATTTTTGGGGTGTGTTTGACCAAAAGGATGCCGAGGTTCCACCTCAGCATCGATAATATGACTGTCCTATTGGCCTGATACTTGAAGCTTCTATTCCCTTTGGTTGTGTATTTGGCTGTACGGGCCAGAAACCGATGTATTACGACAATACATAAAGGAAAACCTGGAAAGGGGGTTTATTACTCTGTCTAAGTCTCCCACCGGAGCTCCACTATTTTTTGTCCCTAAAAAAAAGAGAGAACTTTGAGACCATGTATAGACTATCGTGCTCTGAATGAGGTCAAGAATAGATACCCACTACAGTTAGTTCCAGAATTGCTAGAACAAGTAAAGAACGCCTCGTTCTTCACTGTATTAGACTTTATGTTCCCACCAAAGCATTATGTCTACAAGTTCTTCAATGGTACCACGATCAATTCATTAGTTCCTGTTAAACTTGTGCACGTTTGAAACAGACGTGACAAAGGCCGCGACAAACCAGTACTACAACCAATTGACTGTTCTAGTCAATTTTGGACCTGTATCTCTATGGACTTCATCGTAAAATTACTCCCCTCTGTGGGTACCACAGTAATTCTCACAATCATCGATTCCTTTTTTAAACTTGCTCACTTCGTACCCCTTCCTCGGTTTCCCACAGCTCAAGGACTGTCATGATTTCTTCAACTAATTATATACTATACATGGCCTTCCTAGTAAGATAATTTCAGACAATGGCTCCCAATTAATTTCCTGTTTCTGATCTGAAATGTGTTGATTACTGCATATTCAAAAGGCACTAACGTGAGCAATCACACACAGTCTAATGGACAAACTGAATGTCTGAACCAAACCTTGGAAAAGTATCTTAGGTATTTTACTAACACCAACCAGTCAGACTGGACTACTTTTCTAGCAACTACAGAGTTCTCTTATAACAATTCCCTGCATGCACCTAAAAATCACAGCCCTTTCTTTGCCACACTCGCATATCACCCGAAGATGATACCCTCTGAACAGGAATTGTCTCCAGTACCAGCCCTCTCCTCCTCGGTATCTTCACTTCAAAAGATCCATAAGAGTTTAGCAAGTCAATTGCATCGAGCAAAGATCAGATCCAATAAATTTGCGGATCGCCATCTAACGCCTGCTCCTGTGTATCAATTGGGTGGGTGAGTATGGATATCCAGTTGGGACTTACCTCCTAAAAACAAAAACAAGTTTTCTCCTAAGTTTGTAGGGCCATTTTCAATCAATCAAAAGTTTAACCATGTGGCCTCTTGTCTCCAGTTACCTGCTTCCTGGAAGATACACCTGGTATTTCATGTATCGCTGTTGAAACCCACTACTTCCAACACTTTGCCTAACAGAGTCCGTAGACCCCCGGCCCTCATGAAAACATCCAAAGTTTGAGATCCAGGTGATGTGTGATGCTCAGAAGGTTTGCAGACTTCTATTTTATCTTACAGATTGGAAGGTCTATGGACCGAAGGAGCGCTTGTGGCTACAGGCCACTCAAGTTCATGCTCCGTGCTTGCTCAGACAATTTCATTCCTGTTATCTCTTGAAGCCTACCATCGACTTGCCACGTAGAGGGCGGGTGGTACTGTCGGAACCCATGTATATGGACTGTTTCCTTCTAGCAGCTCATCAGCACTCAGCTGTAACTACACACATGACCACCCTGACCTATAAGAAGGCACCTTTCCCTACTACCTGTGCTGTACAACAAATTTACTACCATGGATGCAGGTTATGTCGCTCCCCTGCTACTGATTCCTCCTGACTCAGATTCCTGCTATATCTTAAACCTGGTTATGATTCCTGCGTTGTCTGAGTAGTCTCTGCCTGCCGCCAGCCCTGGCCCCTGCTTTGTCTGCATACTCCTCTGCCTATCCGGATCCCTGGGTGACATTCCAGCTCCCACCCCGATTCCAAGTACTTCATCTGACTAAATCGGACTCCCCCGTGGATATCCCAGTACTCCTGATACTAATGGGGATTTCTTACTTCAACTTCCTGCATATTCACAGTACTAAAAAATGAAAGAAATCAAAATGACTCATTCAGAATTTTATTTTTTTCTACATTTAAAAAATATAATATATAAAAATAAAACCCTTACATACCGGTAGAATATTTTCTCCAGTGTCAATATTTACAATTTTACATGACCTCCATTTATATGGGGGATAAGAAATCAAGGAAGTGTGATAAGATGCTCAGGAGTACCGCTTATCAGCAGTAGCACGGTTAATAATTCCACTCATTCATTCTTTAGGAAAAGACTTTACCCCTGGAGCTTCACTTCTTTGAATTGGTCCAGGTATTCGGTAATGTTGGTGCTGTGGCTGAGAAGAGACAGTAAACGGTACAGTGCATCTCACTACTCTCCCCAGTGGGATCAACAGGGCAGCTTTAGGGTTCACTCATGTCATGGCATAGAATTAGTACACAATTAGTACACAACAATACACATCATTGTGTTCTTTAGACACAAGGGTTGCTACTTGGCTCCTGGATACTCAGATTTCCATCCAGGTTAAGCTTTTAAATTGTGATAGAGATGTAGCCAACGTTATTGCACTCACAGGCTCTCTCCCGTAATAGTGCTAGAGCCCAGCCCCCTTCACACACTTGCTTGTTTCAAAACAATGGCTGGCTGTTACAATAACGTTGGCTACATTTCTAGTTGACATAAGCCTATGTTGATTTACACTGGCCATGTCGCCTTCTTTAATTATAAGTGGCATCAAACCAGTCAGGCTGTTATATTAATAATTCCAAATGCAGAACCTGGCCTGGATTAACCTGTATAGGGTGGTCAGTAGCCCAGCGGCAACCCTAGGTACACAGCTGTGAGAAACGACCATTCAACCAAAGGAGATACAATAATTAAAATGCTGAAGCAAATCCCAGCACAGTACTGAGTGCTGCAACCTCACTGATGCTTGCAATATTGGGCATGGCATCAGTAACCCAAGTACATGCAATCATAACCCCTGGGAAGAAACTGAAATAATCTCATTGGTTTGTGATGTTCAGTTTTAGGGCGGCTTTTCAAGAGGGTGCAGCAGAAGAAATAAATGAAAGAAAAAGGGAGAAATTAGCAGAACACGAGAAAAAAAGTTGAGATCTTTGTGTGCATGCAAACCAATGAGTTTAACACTGAAAATGTAGTAATACATAGAGAAAATTAAGCATATTTAGCATAAAACTCAGTTACACATTAGTTTGCCTAATTCACTATAAAAAAAATAATAATTGTGAAACATTTAAACTGATCACAGACAAGAACTACAGGACCCATTTAGTTTGTGAAGACTTTTTCCAATATATATTATACTAGCTGATATACCCGGCGTTGCCCAGGATGTAAATGTGTGAAATGATATAATGTAGTTGTTGTTCAAAAATTGTGAGGTGGGGTGGTGTGGGGGGGAGAAGAGGTCATCACCTCTGTGTGGGGGGGAGAAGAGGTGGGGTGGTGTGGGGGGGAGAAGAGGTGGGGTGGTGTGGTGTGGGGTGGGAAAGAGGTGGTGTGGGAAAGAGGTGGGGTGGTGTGGGGGAGGGAAAAGAGGTGGGGTGGTGTGGGGGGGGAAAGAGGTGGGGTGGTGTGGGGGGGAAAGAGGTGGGGTGGTGTGGGGGGGGGGGGGGAAGAGGTGGGGTGGTGTGGGGGGAAAAGAGGTGGGTTGGTGTGGGGGGAAAAGAGGTGGGGTGGTGTGGGGGGAAAAGAGAGGGGGGGAAGAGAGGGGAGGGGAGGGGTCAGAGAGGGGATGGGGGGAAAAGAGAGGGGAGGGGGGGAAAGAGAGGGGGGGGAAAGATAGGGGAGGGAGGGGAAAGAGAAGCGAGGGGGGGGAAGAGAGGGGAGGGGGGGGAAGAGAGGGGAGGGGGGGAAAGAGAGGGGAGGGGGGGAAAGAGAGGGGAGGGGGGGGGAAAGAGAGGGGAGGGGGGGGAAAGAGAGGGGAGGGGGGGAAAGAGAGGGGAGGGGGGGGAAAGAGAGGGGAGGGGGGGGAAAGAGAGGGGAGGGGGGGGAAAGAGAGGGGAGGGGTGTAAAGAGAGGGAGGGGGTGTAAAGAGAGGGGAGGGGGGGGGAAAGAGAGGGGAGGGGGGGGGAAAGAGAGGGGAGGGGGGGGGAAAGAGAGGGGAGGGGGGGGGGAAAGAGAGGGGAGGGGGGGGGAAAGAGAGGGGAGGGGGGAAAGAGAGGGGAGGGGGGGAAAGAGAGGGGAGGGGGAAAGAGAGGGGAGGGGGAAGAGAGGGGAGGGTGAAGAGAGGGGAGGGGGGTGAAGAGAGGGGAGGGGGGGGGAAGAGAGGGGGGGGGAAAGGAGGGGGGGGGAGAGGGGAGGGGTGGGGGAAAGAGGGGAGGGGTGGGGGAAAGAGGGGAGGGGGGGGGGGAAGAGAGGGGAGGGGGGGAAAGAGAGGGGAGGGGGGGAAAGAGAGGGGAGGGGGGGGAAAGAGAGGGGAGGGGGAAGAGAGGGGAGGGGGGGAAAGAGAGGGGAGAGGGGGAAGAGAGGGGAGGGGGGGAAAGAGAGGGGAGGGGGGGGGAAGAGAGGGGAGGGGGGGAAGAGAGGGGAGGGGGGGAAGAGAGGGGAGGGGGGGAAGAGAGGGGAGGGGGGGGAAGAGAGGGGAGGAGAGGGAAGAGAGGGGAGGAGAGGGAAGAGAGGGGGGGGGAGAAGGGGGGGAAGAGGGGGGAGAGGGGAGGGGGGGGGAGAGAGGGGAGGGGGGGAAGAGAGGAGGGGGGGGAAGAGAGGAGGGGGGGGAAGAGAGGAGGGGGGGAAGAGAGGGGAGGGGGGGAAGAGAGGGGAGGGGGGGAAGAGAGGGGAGGGGGGGAAGAGAGGGGAGGGGGGGGAAGAGAGGGGAGGGGGGAAAGAGAGGGGAGGGGGGGGAAGAGAGGGGAGGGGGGGGGAAGAGAGGGGAGGGGGGGGAAGAGAGGGGAGGAGAGGGAAGAGAGGGGAGGAGAGGGAAGAGAGGGGGGGGGAGAAGGGGGGGAAGAGAGGGGAGGGGGGGGAGAGAGGGGAGGGGGGGAAGAGAGGAGGGGGGGGGGAAGAGAGGAGGGGGGGAAGAGAGGGGAGGGGGGGAAGAGAGGGGAGGGGGGAAGAGAGGGGAGGGGGGGGAAGAGAGGGGAGGGGGGGGAAGAGAGGGGAGGAGGGGGAAGAGAGGGGAGGGGGGGAAGAGAGTGGAGGAGGGGAAGAGAGGGGAGGGGGGGAAGAGAGGGGAGGGGGGGGGGAGAGAGGGGAGGGGGGGGGAAGAGAGGGGAGGGAAGAGAGGGGATGGGGGGAAGAGAGGGGAGGGGGGGGAAGAGAGGGGAGGGGGGGAAGAGAGGGGAGGAGAGGGAAGAGAGGGGAGGAGAGGGAGGAGAGGGGAGGAGAGGGAAGAGAGGGGAGGGGGGGAAAGAGAGGGGAGGGGGGAAAGAGAGGGGGGGGAAAGAGGGGAGGGGGGGGAAGAGAGGGGAGGGGGGGAAAGAGAGGGGGGGGGAGAAAGAGGGGAGGAGGGGGGAGAAAGAGAGGGGAGGGGGGGAAGAGAGGGGAGGGGGGGAAGAGAGGGGAGGGGGGGAAGAGAGGGGAGGGGGGGGAAGAGAGGGGAGGGGGGGGGAGGAGGGGGAAGAGAGGGGAGGAGGGGAAGAGAGGGGAGGGGGGGTAAAGAGAGGGGAGGGGGAAGAGAGGGATGGGGGGGAAGAGAGGGGAGAGGGGTGAGAAAGAGAGGGAGAAAGAGAGGGGAGGGGGGAGAAAGAGAGGGGAGGGGGGGGAGAAAGAGAGGGGGGGAGGGGGGGGAGAAAGAGAGGGGAGGGGGGGGGGAGAAGAGAGGGGAGGGGGAGAAAGAGAGGGGAGGGGGGGGGGGAGAAAGAGAGGGGAGGGGGGGGGAGAAAGGGGGGGGAGAAAGAGAGGGGAGGGGGGGGTGAGCGGGCTGTTTGTGAGGTCCCGCAGAGTGGTGGCAGGAGGGGTGGTGATAGTGTTCTGTTTCTGCTGTCTGGCGGCGGCGATGTGGGGTACGTGTGCTGATAGAGGGTGTTGTTGGGGGGGGGGGGCGCATGGCTGGCGGCTCCACTTCCCGCCTCGGGGCCGGGCGGGCCTAACGCTCGGAGCACGCAAGTGCCTGTGCTCCCCCTGCGGGAGCACCACATGGCACACCAGTGGCTGTACCTCCGCCTACCGTGCGCGGCCGCCGGACCCGAAGCGGGGAACCTGACTGCCAGACCCCTCTGCTCCCCGAAACCACCCCTCCCCGCCGGCAGCGTGCTCATTTTAGAGGACCCGCGGCGGAAAGTGCCGCGTGGGGTAAGGGCGTAGCAAAGGGGCCGTAATGGTGATAGGGGGTGGCTCTGTTGTTGCAGGCCAGCGGCGGGAAGGGAGAAGGGGTGAGAGGGTGGGTGGTCAAGGGCGGGCAGCCGCTGAGGAGGGCCAGATGGGTGACAGTTGGGGGGGGGCAAGTCCACAGGGGTGAGAGGGGGGGGGAGAGAGGGGAGGGGGGGGGAGAGAGGGGAGGGGGGGAAAGAGAGGGGAGGGGGGAAAGAGAGGGGGGGGAAAGAGGGGAGGGGGGGGAAGAGAGGGGAGGGGGGGAAAGAGAGGGGGGGAAAGAGAGGGGAGGGGGGGAAAGAGAGGGGGGGAAAGAGAGGGGAGGGGGGGAGAAAGAGGGGAGGAGGGGGGAGAAAGAGAGGGGAGGGGGGGGAAGAGAGGGGAGGGGGGGGAAGAGAGGGGAGGGGGGGGAAGAGAGGGGAGGAGGGGGAAGAGAGGGGAGGAGGGGGAAGAGAGGGGAGGGGGGGGGAAAGAGAGGGGAGGGGGAAGAGAGGGGAGGGGGAAGAGAGGGGAGGGGGGGGAAGAGAGGGGAGAGGGGGGGAGAAAGAGAGGGAGAAAGAGAGGTGAGGGGGGGAGAAAGAGAGGGGAGGGGGGGGGAGAAAGAGAGGGGAGGGGGAGAAAGAGAGGGGAGGGGGGGGAGAAAGAGAGGGGAGGGGGGGGAGAAAGAGAGGGGAGGGGGGGGGAGAAAGAGAGGGGAGGGGGGGGGAGAAAGAGAGGGGAGAAGGGGGGAGAAAGAGAGGGGGGGGGAGAAAGAGAGGGGAGGGGGGGGGGTGAGCGGGCTGTTTGTGAGGTCCCGCAGAGTGGTGGCAGGAGGGGTGGTGATAGTGTTCTGTTTCTGCTGTCTGGCGGCGGCGATGTGGGGTACGTGTGCTGATAGAGGGTGTTGTTGGGGGGGCGCATGGCTGGCGGCTCCACTTCCCGCCTCGGGGCCGGGCGGGCCTAACGCTCGGAGCACGCAAGTGCCTGTGCTCCCCCTGCGGGAGCACCACATGGCACACCAGTGGCTGTACCTCCGCCTACCGTGCGCGGCCGCCGGACCCGAAGCGGGGAACCTGACTGCCAGACCCCTCTGCTCCCCGAAACCACCCCTCCCCGCCGGCAGCGTGCTCGTTTTAGAGGACCCGCGGCGGAAATTGCCGCGTGGGGTAAGGGCGTAGCAAAGGGGCCGTAATGGTGATAGGGGGTGGCTCTGTTGTTGCAGGCCAGCGGCGGGAAGGGAGAAGGGGTGAGAGGGTGGGTGGTCAAGGGCGGGCAGCCGCTGAGGAGGGCCAGATGGGTGACAGTTGGGGGGGGGCAAGTCCACAGGGGTGAGAGGGGGGGGAGTGTTATACTTATTTTTTGGGGGGGAGGTGTGTGTGTGTGTGTGTGTGTGACCTTTGGCCCGTCACTCTGCCTCAGGCCAATGAGAGGTGTGCGGGGGCGGGCGGGCCAAGGGAGCCATCTCATTGGCCTGGCCCAAGGTCCAATGTGATTGCCGCTAGGGACACAGGGAGGGACATACAGACAAAGACACATAGAACGCTTTCAGAAATATATAGATAGATAAAGGCAAAAAGTTTACATAAACATGGCATGTGCACTTTGTAGGAAGTCATTGTAAGAAAATATACATTGCCCAAACAAGAAGCCTGGAGGAAGGACATAGCACACAGTTGGTGAAGTAAAGGATTATTCCAAATTCCAAAAATTAAACCAACCTTTCCACTAAGCAGGGTGAACAGATTTACAAAAGTAAAAACCGGGACACATTAAAAATATATATTTATAAAACAAATGACATCACAAACTGCACCTATCCCCTTTGTCTCTCCGCCCCTCTCTGTACACACACACACACACACACACACACACACACACACACACACACACACACACACACACACACACACCATTCTCGCCCCCCACCCGGCCCCTCCCCCCCCCCCCACTAATCTCTCCACACTCTCTGGGAAGGGATTTTGTATTTAGGGTGGGTTTTTTGTAATTGGGGGGTGGTGGAGTTTTTTAGTACGTATTTTGGGGGGGAATTGTGTGTGGGGCAGGGTGGAGGGAATGAGTGTGAGTAGGGGGGATTGAGTGAGTGGAATAATTGATGGAGGGGAGGGAGACTGATAGGAGAGAGGGGGTGAGGGAGTGAGTGAGGAGGAGAGGGGGTAAAACTGAGACGGAGAGAAATACATGGGTAGAGGAGGCTCGCGAGGTATGAAATGGGGAGGCTTGCAAGACCGCCGACACTGGGGGAGGGGGGGGGTGGGGGGCGGGCGGTCTTAACTGTAGTCCTGGGCCCTGGGAAATCTGTCTGAGGCCCTATTTGCAGTAAACCTGAAAGTTAAAGCTAGAACTACTCACCTCACTGCTTTGCACGAAAACATGGCCCTGGGATACCATTCACTGTTTCTCAAGGCATGCCTAGAATGAGATGATATCCATGAGAAATGAGAGGTGCACCATTGCACTATTGTCCAGCACTGATAAAGGCCTCTCGGCAGTGGTTGCAGTGGTTTAATAAAAGTGGTAGTACAGTGAATAGATATACATTTATTAAACATTGGGACGAAGGTCTTTGGACTCTATTTTAAAACAATGCAAGCAATATTTAGGCTGTGCAAATAGTATGGTGGAAAGTCTCTCTAAAATAAAACTACTGTACCTTACAAAATAGTAAAACTACATTTGTAAATAAACAAAGAGTAATGGTACTTAAAATAAAAAAAAATGGTGTTACTTCTTTCCGTGTGGGAAACTCACAATTCAGCCACTGTTTGGCTAGACGTAAACATTGGTCGTTCTTCATTTTAATTATACCCACTTTGCTGCAACTATTCATAGAGAGCCAGGACATCTTAATTATTTTTTTTAAAAATAGCTAATTCAAGCAGCAATCCCCCACTTTTTTATTTTTGTTTAGTTGCCGGGGTTTTCTACCCTTTTAGGGAAATTAAAATGGCCACCAAATCTTGCTTGTGCTGCGAGCCAGTAGAAAGCCATAATGTCATGAGAAGGATGGAATGGCAGCTTCGTATTGGATGACTAGAGCGACCATCTTAAAATGTCCAGGAAGAACACTGACAATAAAACCAGGGAGGGATAATGGGGAGCCACAGCAAAAAAATTATGTGGTTCAGCTCAGGATGCCCCGTGGTAATGGCAGCAGCTTTGATGTGGGAATGGGAAATCCCAGCTTTCATTCTAGTGCCTATATCTTGGCATCTTGCATATGCCGATTTATTGCCATGGGCGCCAATTATCAAAATAGGATTTTAAGACCTGCTCTGCAGTCTCACTCATTGCATAATTAATTTCATTGGAGTTTAATAACCCTGGTAATAAGACACTTGGTGGAAAGTTTAAGAGATTAAAATTGTATGCAGCCATCGTCAGTAGGAAAAGTGAGGAGTGACAGGAGTAACATTTGATAATCTTTCTGTGACTTTCAGTATACAGTAATTTATTTGAGAACTATTAGAATTCTCAAGATTACTGATAAAGGGCATTTTATGTCGTATCTGATATTAATAGGGTTGTCAGGCCCTTACATATAACATTGAAACTGGTACTTTTGGAAAATTTGTGATGTCATGATAGGATAGGAGCTCATTAAGTAGAAATATGTATAAGGTAACTATTACAAAAGTTAGAAGAGTAGAGCCATCTCTGTGTGTTCGGCGTTTTTCTAAACTAGAGTTTACATTTTCTCGTCAAACAGCTTCTGCTGGTGTGGAGATGCACTAAGATCTGATATGGGGTATTGGAGCTTGATACTGCCATTCACATCAGTAGCTGTTACTGCAAGTATTAGCTCCGATACTCCTAATTGGAGTTTAGTGAATCCTGGCTTATAATGGAAAATGAGTACTTTCTTGAAGTATTTGTTGGAAGCTGAACACATACCTTTTTCTAATCTTATTGCTAAATCTGTGTCTATGGTAACAGTGTGATTACTATTATATATTTTATTAATAAATAGGGAGTCCATATATCCCACAAGAATGGGTTTAATATGTACTTTTCTTATCATCTGAATATATATTCAGATGATAAGAAAAGTACATATTAAACCCATTCTTGTGGGATATATGTATTCCTTATTTATTAATAATATATATATATATATATATATATATATAACACACACACACACAGGGCAGCCGGCACTCCCAATACCATAAACAGTTTGCGGTGCATATCCTATACCAATAGTAAGAGAAAAATAATCCACTCCAGCAGGAGCAGACACAAGACAGCACTCAAAAGGTGAGTAAGAAAACTTGTATTCAAAAATAAACACAGCACAAACATGACCAACGTTTCGGTCCTCGCACCACCCTGAGGAAGGTCCCACGAGGACCGAAACGTTGGTCACGTTTGTGCTATGTTTATTTTTGAATACAAGTTTTCTTACTTACCTTTTGAGTGCTGTCTTGTGTCTGCTCCTGCTGGAGTGGATTCTCTCTCTCTCTCTCTCTCTCTATAAATACATAGATATACACACACAGGGGTCAGGTCAGAAAACATTTTAGAGTATAAGGGCCACAAGCTTATTGTAATGTGATTTTAGATACATTCAAAGACTTAAAAATTACGTGTTTCAACATTTTGAAAGCATGTATATCATCTTTACTATATATATTTACATTGTAGTAACTTACAAGTGAGTTTCAGTCTGAAAAACTGCACTCAGCTGCCTAAGAAACAAGTATGAAACTAGCAGAGAGTCTAAAGACCAAATCAAGTGTGGCCAGTAGGAAACAAGTTGAAGAGCCCTACTGTGCAGGATCTAGGTCTAAATAATATCATTGATGTATAAACTCACCAGCTGAATGAAAAGATGAACAGTAGAGCCAAACAAACGGTGAAAAGCCAACACTTCAATCGACCGGACTTTCCCCCTGTAATAATAGTGACAAAGTCAGAGGGAAATAAAAGCATCAAAGTGTTAGCTGTACAAATGCTATAATTACAGTTGTTTCTCCTTATTAGGCCGTGCCTAGAGTGCCGTAGATGAAGACGGCGACACGCCGAGTGACGTGACCCGTCGCCACCGGCGAAAGTCGTGTTGTTTCGGCGGGGTCGCGGGATTCCAGCAATTTGATTTGTTCAAGGGCCGTCACGTAACGCGACAGCCCTTGAAAAATTTAATTTTGCCGGCTTCCAGTTTCCTCGACGGCGCTTTGTCGCCGTTGCGCGCACTATAAGCGCACGCGGCGGCAATGTATTTGTTTTTGGGCGACGTCGCGTCAACGTCACTATAAGCGCGGCCTTAGTCCACACAGTCCAAACCTGGCTAATGTGTATCATGTTCTGTGCTCACATAGGCAGCAGCTCAAATAATACCAGGTGCAAGAACACTGCAACAGCAACCAGTCTTAAATAAAGTGCTTTTTTTCCCCAACTTAATTTTATTTGCAGTTTTTAATAGGATACAGAAAATAAAAAGGGATCATTCAGGACCACAACTAGCAGTTTTCGCATACATTTAAATTTAAACAGTGATGATATGGTCAAATTAACAATTACTGATAACAACACGTTTAAATAATAAATAGACCAGACAAATACAGAGGAAAGGGGGGAGGGGGGAGCACCTTCTTTATCACCTTCTTAGGTTTTTAACGTGTCTATTTTCCTGTACCTATTATGTATAAGAAATACTGTATTCCTTTTTCCAGGCCTTGCCCGACCAACCTTGGGGGGGAATGATTTAAATCCTCCTATATAAAGGCCAGTTTTCTGTTGTCTCTCTGCCCAATAAAGTGCTTTTTAATTAAAACGTTTCCATGTCAACTCAAGTCCTGATGAAGGTTGTGAGTTACCACCTAAACGTCTACAGATACTGTACATTAAGAAAAGTATTTTATTTATGATTGGTTGATGCTGTATCATACGTGAATCTAGCTGTACGAATCCTGCATTATACAGAAAAAACGTTGCTATCGGCACACAAAAATCCTAATAAATGGATGCTACTTTTCCTCACAGCTCCATCACCGTGGTCCTGGTGCTGGTCGGTTCAAGCATGGTCCTGTACAATGGCTGCTTAGAAATCAAATGTTTGCAGTAAAGAACAACCGCACAAGAGGCTATCTTGCCACCAGAGCAAATCTACTTACTTTATTCACATATTAGATACAGAGAAAAGTGTACAAAATGTTTCAGGTGGATTAACCTCCCTTTGACTTTCGGAGTCAAGTTTAAGAGGCCCAAAAAACTAGAAATAGATTATTTTGAGTGAAGGGACCATTAAAAATACAAATATGAAACTGAAATTAATGAAAGCATTATACCAGCATTGTTATATACAAAGATTACAGTGTTTTGCCCATCGCATTTGCCCCGGAACAGTATTTGCCCATCGCATTTATTTTAATATTAAAACATTTTTTTTCTGGGATTTTTGGAACACAAGTCATTGATGATGTCATCAAATGATAAGCTACGAAGTTTGTCACTTTCGATGCGCATGAGGCTTAGGGTCACACAGTATTTGAATGAAAATGTCCATATTTATAGAGAATCTTCTTTTTCCCATATCTTCTTTATTTATCATCTGGTTTTAAAGCTTGAAATGCATGAATTTGTTTCTTTTTCTGTGGCCCGTCATATTGTAAGGCACCATGCTGTAGCTTAGTTGGTTTACGCGCAAGTCCAGCTCTGCCTATATACAATCACTTGCGTCTTTTGGACTGTAAATCTGGATAGATTTATATACCGAAAGCAGAATGGACGTACCGGTTAGGCCCGGAAAAGAAAAGTGAGGCTCGTCCAAGACCAAATGATAGCAAAATTCTCGGATTTTCAAGACAAAATTGGTCTAATGAGATTCTTTAAGAAAGTCCCAGAACTTTGGGTCAGAAACTGTTAAACCCCTATTTTTCAGGACTTTCCCACAGATCTGGCCAAGAAAAGGAAAATTTCAACAAGTTTGCTCTGAGTTGGTGATAAAACAGCTGAGGTTCGCTTTGCTGTACCCAGCACAACTCAAAGCCTCCAGTAAAGACGGCACTGAGACTTTTCATACACATAAAATAGAACAAGATTTTCTCATAGGCTTTGGTGACTGATTAAAAGTTTCACAGGAGGGGACCGATGTCTCTACTGGCACTAAATTATATTTTAAAATGCTCTTCCTCTGACTCCAAAAGGAAAAAAAACTCGAATTTTCAAGATCTATATTGGTACAAGACGGGCATAACCTTCCTTTCAGGCTTCAATATCTGGAAGTTGTTTGTCTTTGTTAAGAGTTTTCAAACAGTTATGCATTCTGTTATTGTCTAACTTTTAAAACATACTGGACACCTAACAAGCTCCTATTAAACCCCCAAAATACCCACAACATATATATAAGCATATGAGTATCAGAGGAGTGCTACTGAGCATGGCAATATGCATTAAAACCAGAGACATAACATAAAACACAGACAAAGCTCAGTTTTTAGCACATCTAGTGAGACTCATACACGGTACAGTGCCTAAATATATATGGATAAATATCTAATAAGTAAATGGTCTTTTAGTTTGACATTTTTGGCCAAAATTGTTGTAAGCCCCTGAGCCAACGCCAAGGCAGACCACATATCAGGGGTCCCTAACGCTAATATAAATTCTTAATAACCTGTTTAATAACAGGAAGAATGATTTATAGTAAATCTGTCAATATTAGCTGCAAAGTTCTGTCTGACTGAAGCTTTTATTAACCTGTACATTACCAGGAAAAGCACTCTGTATTAGAGATGTCACAGCCAAACTGCAAGCAGGCAAGTTCCCCTGAGTGGAAGATGCTATGGAGTGAGCCCATAACCATTTAAATGTGGGAGGGGGTGAGCTTAAATTAAGTAGGAGGTTGCCAACCTCCAATCAGCCATGACTAGCTGGACAAGAATTGTAAAACATACTGGACACCTAACAAGCTCCTATTAAAACCCCTATAAAACTGAGCTTTGTCTGTGTTTTATGTTATGTCTCTGGTTTTAATGCATATTGCCATGCTCAGTAGCACTCCTCTGATACTCATATGCTTATATATATGTTGTGGGTATTTTGGGGGTTTAATAGGAGCTTGTTAGGTGTCCAGTATGTTTTACAATTCTTGTCCAGCTAGTCATGGCTGATTGGAGGTTGGCAACCTCCTACTTAATTTAAGCTCACCCCCTCCCACATTTAAATGGTTATGGGCTCACTCCATAGCATCTTCCACTCAGGGGAACTTGCCTGCTTGCAGTTTGGCTGTGACATCTCTAATACAGAGTGCTTTTCCTGGTAATGTACAGGTTAATAAAAGCTTCAGTCAGACAGAACTTTGCAGCTAATATTGACAGATTTACTATAAATCATTCTTCCTGTTATTAAACAGGTTATTAAGAATTTATATTAGCGTTAGGGACCCCTGATATGTGGTCTGCCTTGGCGTTGGCTCAGGGGCTTACAACAATTTTGGCCAAAAATGTCAAACTAAAAGACCATTTACTTATTAGATATTTATCCATATATATTTAGGCACTGTACCGTGTATGAGTCTCACTAGATGTGCTAAAAACTGAGCTTTGTCTGTGTTTTATGTTATGTCTCTGGTTTTAATGCATATTGCCATGCTCAGTAGCACTCCTCTGATACTCATATGCTTATATATATGTTGTGGGTATTTTGGGGGTTTAATAGGAGCTTGTTAGGTGTCCAGTATGTTTTACAATTCTTGTCCAGCTAGTCATGGCTGATTGGAGGTTGGCAACCTCCTACTTAATTTAAGCTCACCCCCTCCCACATTTAAATGGTTATGGGCTCACTCCATAGCATCTTCCACTCAGGGGAACTTGCCTGCTTGCAGTTTGGCTGTGACATCTCTAATACAGAGTGCTTTTCCTGGTAATGTACAGGTTAATAAAAGCTTCAGTCAGACAGAACTTTGCAGCTAATATTGACAGATTTACTATAAATCATTCTTCCTGTTATTAAACAGGTTATTAAGAATTTATATTAGCGTTAGGGACCCCTGATATGTGGTCTGCCTTGGCGTTGGCTCAGGGGCTTACAACAATTTTGGCCAAAAATGTCAAACTAAAAGACCATTTACTTATTAGATATTTATCCATATATATTTAGGCACTGTACCGTGTATGAGTCTCACTAGATGTGCTAAAAACTGAGCTTTGTCTGTTTGGAATACAAATAAACTGTTTAAAGCGCTAAACCTAATGCTATTACTACAGTGCTGTGCACTAACTAGACTAAGCAGCCTGGTAATCTATTGAGACATCTCTATTATCTCTAACTAATTTAAATATACACAAAAATAGATGACATAACCCGGCGCTAATATATGTGAAAAAAACAAAAATGAAAAAATATTGTGTATATAGTCCCAAATGGTGCCAAGTGATGAAATGATAGTTCAATGGTTACAACCTTAAAAGTCCGGTTGGGCACAGATTCAGTTCACAGTTCATCAAAACAGATGGTTCTTCTCATATGTTGTACTTGATCCTGCATATTAAAGATATCAAGCAGAGAACAAACATTGCGCAGTATATTGAGACAAGCAATATTATTTCAAAATATAGGTGTGTATCTGAATTGCCTACTTACTAGAAGTGGCTAGATCACATGCAGGGGAGAGAATCTGTTCTTTAAACCTTCTTTCCTGGAAGCCTCTTGATGTCGCACGAACCCCTCGTGGTGTTCCTGGCCTCCGTGGGTATAGAAGGGATCTTTCTGCAGCCCCTGTCTTTAGGAATCCTGTACCTCTTACTCCGTTTAGGGGACAAAAAGAAGAAGGACAGAGGATTGCGCAGCACAATAAATCTTTAATGGCACTTGCCCAAAACCACAATGAAATACTCACAAAAGAAGGTGAGTTAAAATGCAATAAAAAGGTGCTCGGCCCAGCACACACACACAGCCGCCTGAGTCACTGGTAGTCCGCTCCGGTACCGCGTGTACCTCGCGTGTATCCGGCGCTCTAGTGTGACGTCACTATCTTCCGTAAGACTCGCGGCTGGGATGACTGGGACACTGCTCCTTAGGCTCCTCCCATGCCTAAGGAGCCTAAGGAGCAGTGTCCCAGTCATCCCAGCCGCGAGTCTTACGGAAGATAGTGACGTCACACTAGAGCGCCGGATACACGCGAGGTACACGCGGTACCGGAGCGGACTACCAGTGACTCAGGCGGCTGTGTGTGTGTGCTGGGCCGAGCACCTTTTTATTGCATTTTAACTCACCTTCTTTTGTGAGTATTTCATTGTGGTTTTGGGCAAGTGCCATTAAAGATTTATTGTGCTGCGCAATCCTCTGTCCTTCTTCTTTTTGTCCCCTAAACGGAGTAAGAGGTACAGGATTCCTAAAGACAGGGGCTGCAGAAAGATCCCTTCTATACCCACGGAGGCCAGGAACACCACGAGGGGTTCGTGCGACATCAAGAGGCTTCCAGGAAAGAAGGTTTAAAGAACAGATTCTCTCCCCTGCATGTGATCTAGCCACTTCTAGTAAGTAGGCAATTCAGATACACACCTATATTTTGAAATAATATTGCTTGTCTCAATATACTGCGCAATGTTTGTTCTCTGCTTGATATCTTTAATATGCAGGATCAAGTACAACATATGAGAAGAACCATCTGTTTTGATGAACTGTGAACTGAATCTGTGCCCAACCGGACTTTTAAGGTTGTAACCATTGAACTATCATTTCATCACTTGGCACCATTTGGGACTATATACACAATATTTTTTCATTTTTGTTTTTTTCACATATATTAGCGCCGGGTTATGTCATCTATTTTTGTGTATATTTGAGCTTTGTCTGTGTTTTATGTTATGTCTCTGGTTTTAATTGTCTAACTTTTATCACACCTACACCTAATGTATATTACTATGAATAATTCAACATACTTTATGAGGTTCACCTCCTGGAATCTGGGAGGAATTAATTCCCAAGCAAACAGGAGGAAAATTCTCAACCATATAAAGAGAATTGGAACAGATTTCGCCTTTTTGCATGAGACGCAACTGGCGAATAATGATCTAAACAGAGAGTGGGTACTGTCCTGTTATTTTGCCTCATATAACGGCAAGCTCTGGTTAAAATAGGAACACCATTTACATTTACCAAACCTATGGGGTGCCCAGATGATAGATGGCTAATTGTGGAAGGGAACCTTTTTAATGAATCAGTAACTTTAAATCGAAGTATATGCTCCCAATGTATATTGTAACTAGTTTTTTTCCACATTGATTGGCAAAATAGCCTTTGTGGATTGTAGTCATCTAATCCTGGGTGGAGATCTTAACTCAGTTGATGACTCTTGGATAACATCCTCAGCCCACCTTCTTCCAGGAAACGGAGTAAACTTGTTTAGCAACCATTCCACATTAGCTATTTGAGAAATGAGTTTGGACTTATTGACCCATGGAGATCACTATTTCCTTTGTAAAGAGATTTTACGTGTTTATCTATAGCATATAAAAACATGACCAGATTGGATTATTTTCCGATAAATTCATCTCTTTTACCTAAGATTATTACGGCTAAGGTGGAAAACATACGCATATCAATCAAAATGCATAGGAAATGATACTTCTCTGGGAAGTTGGACTTCCCCATCTAAAATGTTGAATAATCTGACGTTCGGAATCTATCTCCCAGAATGATGGTTGCAGTATATTAGAAAAAAATGGACAAAAGGATCTTAGCCAGAATTTTTCTGGGAATCAGCTAAATGATGTATTATGAGGGGAAATGATGGCATATACAATTTCTAAAATGAAAAAAGATAGAGAAAAAATTGTCACTAAGCAGCCAAGCCTCAGAGACTTATGTTAGTTTTAAGACTACAGGACAGAAATGGGAGGAATAATTAAATAAAACAAAAACTCAATCTTTCAAGTTAAATGGCACTTACCAGCAAGAGGTGGAGATAGGGTTCATTCACTTCATAAATGAGAAACCTATTAGATTGATACTCTTGAAACTATTTATTTATTAAATGTTTTACGAGGAAATAATACATTGAGTTACCTCTCGTTTTCAAGTGTGTATTTCCACGAAAAAGGTTAAATGAGGAATTAAATAGTAATTGCTTTCTTTATTAATTTAATTAATATGATTATTTTATGCAAGCAGTGGTTTAACAAATTAAACATTGGTATGCTCTGTGTGGTAATACTAATGTTGTGCCAAACGGAATAAATTGTTATCTTTTTGTTGTGGTTAATATTGAAGGTGACCATGTGGTTGAGCGGTTGAGCAGTTGTCCTGAAGAGGTGAGTACAACCTCTTAGAGCAGCCATTTCAAAACCGGAACAGATGACACATTTTAATACCCAGTTGCTACTGCAGCTTGGCTTCCACCACAACCATCTCCACTGCTGTCAGCTTTGATGTTGGGCCCGACCCCCGGAAAACAAGCCACACATCTGCAGCTGCCCGTGGGTTTATGGACATTGTTTTAAAATGGAATGTGAATGTCTTTATTTGGCCCCGTTTTCTTTTTTTTGCAACTTGCACAATAAACTTCCATAGTGGCAACTCATGCGCATAGGTCACTGGTGTGCCACTGTGCCAATCAATTGCTTTATTGGCCTTTTTTTATTTTACTGAATTTTAAAGTCTTTTATTTGATGCTGGGTTTTTTTTTATTTGCAGCTTGCACATTGACTGCCATAGTGGCAACCCATGCCCATAGGGCATGTGTGTGCCACTGTGCCAATCAATTTTTTTATGGGCATTTTTTTGTTATGGAAATGTAATGTATGTTATTTGCTGCTTGTTTTTTTTATTTGTAGGTTGCCTATTGACTGCCATAGTGGCAAACCTTGTCATAGGCCATAGGTATTCCATTGTGGCAATCAATGGGTAGAGGAAGTGGGGGAAGTTGCCCCAGGGAGAGTGGTTAGGCCTCCCGGGTGGGTTGCGGGAGGGGGGTTAACCACTTAATTACCTTAGTGGGGGGGGGTTGTTCAATGTATTGTAATGTTTATTGGGGGCAGAGGAGTAGGGTGAAGGGGGTAGTTGCCCGAGGGTGGGTGGTTAGGCCTCTCAAGCGGGTAGTGGGAGGGGTTAATCCGCTCATTACCATAGCGGTTACTACTGCTAAGGTAATGAAGGGATTAATCAAATCCCGCAACCTTCCCGGTAGGCCTAACCACCCACCCTGGGCCAACTAAACCCTTCACTCACCCCCTTCACCCCTAATAAACCAGGTAGTCTGTCTTAACCCCTTTATTGCTGTTAATTGAAGCTGCTTTTATTTTATTTTGATAACATAGTATTGTAGCAGGGGGACTCCAGAGCTGTATTGCATTGATTTCAGGTCCGAGGCCCTCCCAGCTTCCCAAGTTACAGGTCCCATTATGGGGTGCCGGTATCCACATGCTTTGGTTAAATCTCCCAATCACGTGGGCCGTGACGCGGGAGAATTTAAACATGGCCGCTGGGATACCGGCACCCCATAACGGGGCCTGTAACTCAGAAATCAGGGGGTCCCCGGACCTGAAATCAATGTGGTTCAGCTCGAGAGACCCCCTGCTGCAATACAGTATTATTAAAATAAAATAAAAACACCATGATCGCCTGTTAGAGGCGCGCAGGTAGAGTGACTGATTCAGTCTCTCGCTTGCTGCGGGTCTATTACAGACAGGTGAAGCCAGGTAGGATTCACACAGCGCGAGACCCATTAAAATGGAGGGACCCCCGCTGTGTTAATCCCGATGGGCCATTCATCTGGCCGTTGGAGTCTCGCGGCACGGGTGGCAAAGAAGTGCAAATTCGCAAGGCAAGCGGTTGAAAACCAGCAGTTGCACCTGTCGAATCTCTTTTTGAGATAAAGGAATTAAATGGATATCTCAATAAAAATGTTGAATTCCTTTGGGTTTAGATAGTGACTGGGAATGGAAAGATTTCCTGATTTATTGTATGTTTTTGGAAATTGACATCTGATTTTACATTTTCTTTTTTTGTGGTAATAAAGACAAAAGTGAAGGAAAAGGAGTCCCTGCTCCCACGAGCTCACAATCTAATTGGATTAATTTATTGCCAATCGGATTGAGCATTTGTGATTTATTGGGTTTGCCACCTAGCACTTTCCTGATGACCAAAACATGTCAACCAGCCAGTTTTCAGAATGGAACAGTTTTGTATAAGAGTAAGCCTGTGCATGGGCAGATCAGTTTGCACTATTGTTGGTGTAGGCTGTGTAAACAGTATCTCTACATCAGAGCTGAAAACAGCATTGCTGAACAGTTCTTTGTGGCATAAAAGATGTGCAACATTGAGATTGTGCGGCCAGTATTATCACATCCATTAGCCACTAATCTTCATGATAACAGCTCAGCTCCCTACTGGCTGTAGCCAAAATATTCCGCTGATCCTGAGTGGAAATGAAAGCCGGTTGGGCACAGTGTCCAATCCACTATGATAAAGAAAACCTCACCTAGGTAAGGTCATGCCTTATATGGTTCAGGATCTGCCTTATCTCTGCCGTTCCTTCCACGTATAAAATGGAAACAATGAACTCACTATTTATATCGGTTAATTATCATCATCATTATTTATTTGTAAAGCACCAACTTATTCCTCTGCGCATTACAATGGGGACACAGAGTTATATATACAGAATGACCTACCAAATAAGGACAAGCAAGCACAGATACAAAAGGTAACGAGGGCCCTGCTCCTGAGCGCTGTTACCACCAGAGATCTGAGTATAAAAAAGTTACCCTCAATGGTGTCAGCTATATTTACATTATTTAGAGTGACATTACAAAAATTAAATATAAATATATATATCCGCAATTTTAACACATTCATATGCGTATAATATATATCCAATCTTACATTTTATCGAATGATTTTTTTAAAATCAAATATAAAATATATGTAAGTGTATGATTCACGTGTTTCTGATGGTAATAAACATTTAATGCAACGTTAAAATGGAGGTTCCAATCACTACACGGAAAAAAAAAACCCTCATCATTTGAAAATGATGGTTTTAGATGATATTCCTCCCAATATTTTAGGAGGTTATTAGATCTAGATATTGCACTTTATGCAGACGTGAAACTTTTTATTTTCAAGGTCGCAGAGCCCCATGTACCAATAGGGAATGGGGATCATGATCGCTGATGAGGAATAACCATGTTATTAAGGGGTTAATAAATTGAGCGGGAAAGCTTGGCACATAGAATGTCCTGGAAGGCTGTTGGGATAAGTGGGCGGAGCTAAAAGGACAGTTGGTTTACCTGGCAGTGTCGGCCATTTTAAGCGTTGCTCTCTTACTGTTTTTAATGTTTTGCCAATAAACTATTTTTGTACCGAGGAGCTTGCAGTCCGGTCGGTATCTTTCCTTCACGGCAGTTGCACCGCCATTCACATTTTCTCTTCTCATTGAACGCAACCGGTAGGAGCATGCCGACAGCGCCCGGATTTCCACAGGTTATGAGTGAATAACCAATTTATTTTTTACCATTCAGTTATATGTGACATTCTGACTGCAAGCAAGTTACAAGTTTCCCAGAACATCCATAGAAGATTTACCTGATGTATTAGGCTATTGGGTTTGTGTAATAGTGGATCAACTTAAGACTTTATGCTCTGTCATTTGTACTCAATACTGATTATATGGAATATGGATTCCCATGGGCTTATCAAGCTATTCAACTAGAAGGATCATAGATTCATGTGCTACACATTGCACTTTCATTTACATGGACATTACCTTGGGTAGCATGGTAGGGGTGTTTGTTCCCTATTTTCCGCTCAGCCATTTTAAGTTAACGGTAGAAGTGAGTTTCCCGGCACGCCCTTCCCTCCCATTATATATAAAAAATATGTTCAAAGTTATCTCGTATGTACTTATTGTGTTAATGTCATTTTATTAAACGTCGATATAAACAAATGATGTAAAAATGTAAGGAAGGTCGGTGTTGTCACAGCAGCACAATGTCCTTGACATTTGGAGGAGGTTAAAAGCTGTTGGGATTTCTTGGCCATATATGGCCTAGGGAAGGTAGAACAACGCCTTTAGATTTGCAGCTCGAGTTTCGCTAGTCTCTAGGTTATGTTGATACATGCCCTCTGGCCTTGAAGCCAGTGGCTGGCATATGTTAAAATGTAGGTGATAATAAAATGCGGTGGCCGTTTACACCCAAAACACAGTACTTGTCTGACTGGTTCTTATGGGGTTGGGTGAGGAATCTTTTAAGGTTTATTGAGTAATTCAGCAGTCAAGGTGATTTGTCACTGGAAGGTTTCAAAGAAGAATTGGATGTTGCAACTATTCTATGATTTTCTTTTAACATAACACTGTTTCCAAATGATTGTTTTTCCATTTTGTGAGAAATATCATTCTAACGTCTCCTGTGGAATGTCATGTGTGTATATGTTTTTTGCATATAGTTAATATTTGTTGCGTTTAAATATGTTGCATAGACAAATAAGTTTATACTTTAGATGTGTTATGAATTATTTTCTTTATATTACATTTGTTGTACCTGTGCATGTATACATATACACTTACATACATTTTATATTGTATAATTGGTCAACAAAATGGATGTAATAAAATCTAAGACTGGATATATATTATACTCATATGAATGTATTAAATTGTGATCATTGTGACCAGCGTTCATTATTCATTCAGTTGGGATCCTGTTTGGCTTAGGGGTGCCCTGGAGACTGTTTTTTCTATTCACTAAATGGCTGCCTTTCAGTTTCAATCAATCCTTCAGTCAGTGTTACTCAGCGGCTACAATGTATTGTTATATTACTAATTACTTCACATTCTCCATACTCTTGGTATTCATAACAAAGCTCTATCCGTGATCTACTCTTACCCCTCCCATCGTACTTTCAGAGTGTCTTTTGCCAACACCTCCTCCATCGATCTCTCTTTGGGGTTCTGTCCTGGGACCTCTTCTCTTTTCACACTCTCTCTAGGTGACCTAATCACATCTCTTGGTTTAAAATATCATCTCTATGTTGAGGACACACATTTAGTTTTGAACCCCAGACCTTACACCTGCTGTACAGACCAACGTTTCTAAATGTCTCTCGGCTATATCATCTTGGATGGCCCTCCGCCGACTTAAACTTAACATGGCTAAAACGGAGCTCCTCATATTTCCTCCCAAACCTGTCCCTATTACCTCCTTCCACATTACTGTTGGAAGTACAATCATACACCCAGTAGCACAAGCACCCTGTATAGGGGTCACACTCGACTCCTCTTTCACATTCTCCTCTCACATTCAAAACATATCTAAAACCTGTTGCTTTTTCCTCCGCAATATAACAAATATATGCCCTTTCCTCTGTTGCTTGACTGCTAAAACGCTGGCTCAGGCCCTCATTCTCTCCCGTCTCGATTACTGTAACCTCCTACTGTCCGACCTTCCTGCCTCTCACCTGTCTTCCCTACAATCTATCCTAAATGCTGCTGCCAGAATCACTCTACTCTTTCCAAAATCTGTCTCGGCGTCGCCCCTTTTGAAATCCCTCTCGCGGCTTCCTATCAAATCCCGAATCACACACTCAATTCTCCTCCTCACTTTTAAAAAGCATTAGGCTGCGGCAATGGGTGCCACTGAGCGGACGGGCGAGCTCACACTGGCTGCGATGAAACTCATTGCGGCAATGTGTGTGGCCAGCGTGAGCAAACGCAGGGTTTAGCTGTTTGCCAAGCAAGCAAATTTGAATTTGCCGCTTGCGCCGGCGCCACGCATGAGTGCCTGCACGGCCACCCTGGCCGCAGCCTTAAGGCCTCGGCCATGTTCCCTGCTTGCTGGCGGGAGCGCGCGTGCAGCCGCAATTAGAGCGGCTTTAGTAAGGGCTCACCTATGCTTCCGCAAGCGCGCGGAAGCGTAGGTCTTAGGGGAATTTAAAATTTCTCCGCTTGCCCGCGCGACAGGCCGGTCACGTGAGCGGTTCGCCCAATGAGGGCGAACAAGCTCCGTGACGTCACTGGCCCGCCCCCGGCCAGTGACGTGCCCGCCCCCGGATGGCCCCCTGACAGCGCGTGCGGTAAGCAACCGCAAGGCCAGGGAAATCACCCGCTTTCCCTGAGCCGCAGCGCGCCTCAGCGAGCAAGCATGGAGCCTGGCCGAGGCCGTACACTCTAAACCAGGGGGGCGCAAACTTTTTTCCCTGCGCCCCCCTGACGGCGGTCCCCTCACTCCCGCGCCCCCCCTAGCCCCCACTTACCTGCGCTCCGGCGTCATGACGTCACGTTGCCATAGCAACGTGACGTCACATGACCTCACGGCGTCATTTTGGCACTGCGTTGCCATGGCGACGCAGGAAGGAAGCCGCCGGAGCCTAGGTAAGTAAAGGCTTACAGAGGCCCTGCAGCTCCCCCGGCACTTAATTTAAGTGCCTGCGGGAAGCGTGCGGGGCCTCTGTAAACCCCGCGCCCCCCCGCCGGCAGCCCCACAGTTTGCACACCGCTGCTCTAAACCTCTCTCACCGATTGCCCCACACCTCTGGAATGCCCTTCCCCTCAATATCCCACTAGCACACCTCATACATATAGCTTGGCCCCTGCAGTCGCACTTACCAGAACGCCCTCCTACTGTCTCTGTATGTTCTTCCTACCTACCAATTAGATTGTAAGCTCTGCGCAGCAGGGACTTCTTTTTCTAAATGTTACTTTTATGTTTGAAGCACTTATTCCCATTATGTGTTATTTGTATTATTTGTTATTTATATGATTGTCATGTGTATTACTGCTGTGAAGCGCTATGTACATTAATGGCGCTATATAAAGACATACATACTAAGGTAACAACATCTATTGTTACAGTTTGCAGCTCAAACTACTAGGAACGTTGGCAAAAAATATCACAAACAGGAAAGTGTTGCAAATATCTTGCACTTCTAGGAAGTGTGTTAAATCTGCAGACAAACAATATCCTACATATGTATTTTTTTTAATAAATCAGTTCTGTACTATGAGAAAATACTTGTAGCATTTTTTTTAACAACCCTGAATTACATTTTAATGTATTGTAATGTAACAAGCATTTTTTGTTTCTATAGCAACCATTTATAGTCACACCCCATCTCTTCTGAAACAGGCTCTGGCACACCCCTTTTTGAGCCCTGCCCTCTCTCTAGCAGTGCACCAATTGCATCTAGTGACTGCCTGGTCACATGATCTTCCCCACAGATCATTGCATCTTTGATCCTCTTCTGCTGCACTGACAACCATTTAGTGAACGCCCGAGCCAAATCTTTACCAAATCGATCACAGGAGAACGGATTGATCGGCAAGTTAGCTAATTACTTATTGTGTGGATTGTATTGATGCATATATTAAAGAGAAGAATAAAAGAAACAGCAGCTTGGACTGCCACTTTAAATATTGCTGTAGAAATCAGGCTGTTTTAAAGCTCATTAAAATGGCATTAAGAGTTTGAATTAAAACCCAAAAATATTAGTAATAGTAATTAGTATTACCCAATACTACAGAACTGATTTTTTTTTTTTTTTTATAAACGGCATGCATTGTTTTCATTATTGAATCATTGGACTTCATAGATTGGGACTTATTCCCAGAGTTTATAGTGGTTGAAATAACGTTCATGTTTCATATCTGTGGATATAGATATGAGGATTTATTTTACTTACTTGTGAACTGATTTAATACACACACACACACACACACACACACACACACACACACAGACACACACACACACACACACACACACACGTTACTATATTCTAGCATATTTCAGTTTTCAATTCTGTGCATGCACTTTATTATACACTACACATATATTAATATTCATCACTATTTAAAAAAAAATTAAATATATTTAAAATTACATTTTTATAATATATAATATATAAGATTTCTAATATCCAATAATCCTAGAGAATAGCGTGTATGTATATATATTTTAATTACAACAATGATCTCAATGTAAAAATAACCTGGATTTAAAAATATTTTTTCTTTTTAAAGTGTTTTTTATGCAACAACAAACAAACATTTCTAGGACAATGGAAATAAGCTATGCCACTATACACCTGGGCTCAAAATTTATACTGGAGAATATGAGGATTCTCATATGAATAAAACACCAGACTGATGCTGAATTGAATATTCTGTTAAAATCTATTGGGATTTATATACAGTACATCATTTTGAAGGTACTATTCCATAGTTCACTCTCTCTAAAACAGGGGGGCGCAAACATTTTTCCCTGCGCCCCCCTGCCGGCGGTTCTTCTCTCAACGTGACGTCACATGACCTCACTGCGTTATTTGACGCCGTGTTGCCATGGCGACGCGTCTAAGAAGCCGCCGGAGCCAAGATAAGTCTGGTTTACAGAGGCCCTACAGCTCCCCCGGCACTTTATTTAAGTGCCTTCAGATAGCGCCCCCCACAGTCAGCCTCGCGCACCACTGCTCTAAAAGACTTCTCATTGCAGTATTTATATAAATCCTCTAAATATATCATCTGGGGAGACGGACCTCTAGGAAGAGTAATACAACGCAAGGAGCAAATCTCTCCTGGAAGAAACAAGAGATTAAGCTTAACACACACACCTCTCTCTATTTTTGAAAATACATTTCAAACCAGCACATAGGCAGCACCCGGTCTCTACCTTGATACCTTAGGCCAAATCAAATTTTCATATACTTGCTAATTATACACAGAGCGATATATTCTACATTGTTTTTGCACTTTAGAGTATATGCTGATACAATATATATTGATCATGGTAAATATAAGTGGATATCTGTATGATGGCTTAATATTTAACGTATGCTCTCCCAAGATTGCTGCTTGGGGAGACAGCTCCTTAGAAATAAGTAATATATATTTTTTACAAACATATAATATATAGCATACAAATTAGTAATATATACCAGGAGACAGAAAAACATGCCCAGTAGAATTTGATGGGGTACGGCAAAAAAACACAGCTTTCTTTTCCCTGTTTGTGTTGTGTTTTAATTTGTTTTGTGTTGTTTTGTGTTTTTCTCCTTGTAAATGTCAAGAAATAAGTTGAAATATTTGACTATCAGTCCTTCTCCCACCCACCCACCTCTCATATATAAACACACACACACACCCCTCGTTATTATAGATCTATGTATCTGGTGCTTTTCCTTGCTGAACCTCTTGAGTTTAATTCAATTCGTTTTTGTCTTTACAAAAAACATTTAACTGATCTGAAGTTCAACAAATATTTTCTTCTAATTCTCCATAATTTCTATTTGTAATATATATATATATATATATATCCCAAAATTCTGCTGACCTGCCCCCTCTTCCATCCTTCCCTTGGCAGTACATTTTTCTGACCCCCTCAGTATAGGATTCAGCAGAGATACTCACAGTTGTCAGTGAACATAATAGCTGGCTGTTATCCCAAGCAGGGGCTGGATGAGGAGCTCAATACACAAGGTGTCTGGTCGGCTATGTAGGTGTCTGAGACCTGTGCCTGGCAGGCTCTTTGTGTTCTTTCTAATTTCTTCTTCCTCCTCCTCCCAGCTGACTGTGTTTCTTCTGGGACGCTGCACAAGCGTCTCATTTACCTTATTAAACAGGCAATAAACCTCTCTTTTCCCAAAGCTTGGGTAAGCCAAGAAAAAAAAAGCCAGATCCCAGGATTTTAATAACTCAGTGCCAGAGGGGTGTCTGCAATGCCTTACTCTGGCACGAAAGGGTTAATGTCAATTTGACAGAATGATATGCAAATATATCAAACTAGCTGAGAGACCCAGCGTTGCCCGGGATGTAAATGCGTAATAGGTAGTATTATTTATAAATCGTGGAACAATAGGTGAGTATTTGTTGTAAAGGTTGGATAATAATGTTGAAAAGAAAGATGGAATAAAATGTAATACGATGTTGTTTAAAAATGGTTTATTGTAAACACACCACAGTATAATGTATATTTTGGTGACATAACAGATGTAAAAATGTGAGGCGTGTGTCCTGCTAGGGTGTGAGGCGGCAGGTGGCGCGTGGGTTGTGAGTGCTGTCTGTGAGTGGGGGTCCTGCTAGGGTGTGAAGCGGCAGGTGGCGCGTGGGTTGTGAGTGCTGTCTGTGAGTGGGTGTCCTGCTAGGGTGTGAGGCGGCAGGTGGCGCGTGGGTTGTGAGTGCTGTCTGTGAGTCGGGGGCCTGCTAGGGTGTGAGGCGGCAGGTGGCGCGTGGGTTGAGAGTGCTCTCTGTGAGTGGGGGTCCTGCTAGGGTGTGAGGCGGTGGGTCGGTGATGTCGGTGCGTAGGGGCGGGAGGCAGCAGGTGTGTGTGGCGGCAGGTATGTGTCGAGTGTGGCGGGTGTCTGTTGAGTGCATGCAGCGGCTGTGAGGCGGTGGGTGAAAGGCAGAGGCGGGCGGAGTAAGGGCGGGTGAAAGGCAGAGGCGGGTGGGCGCGAAAGCAGAGGCGGGGAGGCAGGAAGGCGGGCAGGAAGGCGAAGGGTGGTGGGAAGGGGGGGAAGGGTGTGGGAGGGGGGGAAGGGGGTAGGGTGTGGGAGGGGGAAGGGTGTGGGAGAGGGGAAGGGTGTGGGAGGGGGGAAGGTGTGGGAGGGGAGGAGGGGGGAGGGAAAGGGGAGGAGGGGGGAGGGAAAGGGGAGGAGGGGGAAGGGAAAGGGGAGGAGGGGGGAGGGAAAGGGGAGGAGGGGGGAGGGAAAGGGGAGGAGGGGGGAGGCAAAGGGGAGGAGGGGGAGGGAAGGGGAGGAGGGGGAGGGAAGGGGAGGAGGGGGGAGGGAAGGGGAGGAGGGGGGAGGGAAGGGGAGGAGGGGGGAGGGAAAGGGGGGGAGGAAAAGGGGAGGGGCGGAGGGAAGGGGGAGGGAAAGGGGAGGGGGGGGAGGGAAAGGGGAGGGGGGGGAGGGAAAGGGGAGGGGGGGAGGGAAAGGGGAGGTGGGGGAGGGAAAGGGGGGGAGGGAAAGGGGAGCGGGGGGAGGAGAAAGGGGAGCGGGGGGGGAGAAAGGGGAGCGGGGGGGGAGAAAGGGGAGCGGGGGGGGAGAAAGGGGAGCGGGGGGGGGGAGAGGGGAATGGGGAGGGGAGCGGGGGGGGGAGAGAGGGGAGCGGGGGGGGAGAGAGGGGAGCGGGGGGGGAGAGAGGGGAGCGGGGGGGGGAGAGAGGGGAGAGGGGGGGGGAGAGAGGGGAGCGGGGGGGGAGAGAGGGGAGCGGGGGGGGAGAGAGGGGAGCGGGGGGGGAGAGAGGGGAGCGGGGGGGAGAGAGGGGAGCGGGGGGGGGAGAGAGGGGAGCGGGGGGGGGGGAGAGAGGGGAGCGGGGGGGGGAGAGAGGGGAGCGGGGGGGGGAGAGAGGGGAGCGGGGGGGGAGAGAGGGTAGCGGGGGGGGAGAGAGGGTAGCGGGGGGGGAGAGAGGGTAGCGGGGGGGGAGAGAGGGTAGCGGGGGGAGAGAGGGTAGCGGGGGGGGAGAGAGGGTAGCGGGGGGGGAGAGAGGGTAGCGGGGGGGGAGAGAGGGTAGCGGGGGGGGAGAGAGGGTAGCGGGGGGAGAGAGGGTAGCGGGGGGGGAGAGAGGGTAGCGGGGGGAGAGAGGGTAGCGGGGGGGGAGAGAGGGTAGCGGGGGGGGAGAGAGGGTAGCGGGGGGGGAGAGAGGGTAGCGGGGGGGGAGAGAGGGTAGCGGGGGGAGAGAGGGTAGCGGGGGGGGAGAGAGGGTAGCGGGGGGAGAGAGAGGGTAGCGGGGGGGGAGAGAGGGTAGCGGGGGGGGGAGAGAGGGTAGCGGGGGGGGGGGAGAGGGTAGCGGGGGGGGGAGAGAGGGTAGCGGGGGGGGGAAAGAGGGTAGCGGGGGGGGAGAGAGGGGAGCGGGGGGGGAGAGAGGGGAGCGGGGGGGGGAGAGAGGGGAGCGGGGGGGGGAGAGAGGGGAGCGGGGGGGGAGAGAGGGGAGCGGGGGGGGGAGAGAGGGGAGCGGGGGGGGAGAGAGGGGAGCGGGGGGGGGAGAGAGGGGAGCGGGGGGGGGAGAGAGGGGAGCGGGGGGGGGAGAGAGGGGAGCGGGGGGGGAGAGAGGGGAGCGGGGGGGGGAGAGAGGGGAGCGGGGGGGGGGGAGAGAGGGGAGCGGGGGGGGGGAGAGAGGGGAGCGGGGGGGGGAGAGAGGGGAGCGGGGGGGGGGAGAGAGGGGAGCGGGGGGGGGAGAGAGGGTAGCGGGGGGGAGAGAGGGTAGCGGGGGGGGAGAGAGGGGAGCGGGGGGGGGAGAGAGGGGAGCGGGGGGGGGAGAGAGGGGAGCGGGGGGGGGAGAGAGGGGAGCGGGGGGGGGAGAGAGGGGAGCGGGGGGGGAGAGAGGGGAGCGGGGGGGGGGAGAGAGGGGAGCGGGGGGGGAGAGAGGGGAGCGGGGGGGGAGAGAGGGGAGCGGGGGGGGAGAGAGGGGAGCGGGGGGGGAGAAAGGGGAGCGGGGGGGGAGAAAGGGGAGCGGGGGGGGAGAAAGGGGAGCGGGGGGGGAGAAAGGGGAGCGGGGGGGGAGAAAGGGGAGCGGGGGGGGAGAAAGGGGAGCGGGGGGGGAGAAAGGGGAGCGGGGGGGGGAAAGGGGAGCGGGGGGGGGAAAGGGGAGCGGGGGGGAAAGGGGAGCGGGGGGGAAAGGGGAGCGGAGGGGGAAAGGGGAGCGGAGGGGGAAAGGGGAGCGGGGGGGGGGGAAAGGGGAGCGGGGGGGGGAAAGGGGAGCGGGGGGAGAAAGGCGAGTGGGGGGGAGAAAGGGGAGTGGGGGGGAGGAAGGGGGGAGGAAGGGGAGTGGGGGGAAAGGGGAGTGGGGGGGGAAAGGGCAGTGGGGGGGGATAGGGGAGTGGGGGGGGGGAAGGGGAGTGGGGGGGGTGGAGAGCAGTGGGCATATGTATTGTCATAATTTATGTATGTGCATGTCCCCCCCCCCTCCCTCCCTGCGTCCGTCCCCCTGCTGGTTCGGCTGGTGCCCTCACCCCCCCCGTGACTCGCCCCCCCCCCTCCCCGTGACTCCCCCCCCCCCGTTCCCTGTGACTCGCGGCTTGCCCCCCGTTCCCTGTGACTTGACCCCCCTCCCTCCGTGGCGCCCGCTTGGTCCCCCGATGTGCCGTCCGGCTGAGTGAGGCTCGTGCAGGCGGCGGCAGGAAGCGCCCTGTGTGGGCCTGAGGCGCGAGGCTGCGCGGAGAGTTACAGGCGCCATAAGCTGAGGCGGGACGCGCTGTGACTTACCTTAGGGGGAGGTAGCGCCGGGGAGGTAAGGGAGCGGCTGGGGTAGGAGGGCCGCGCTTCCCATCCGGAGCCGGTGCAGGGCAGCGCACGTGATGGGGGGGGGGGGGGCGGAGTGTGTGTGTGTGTGTGTCCCGTCACTCCGCCTCAGGCCAATGAGAGGTGTGCGGGGGCGGGCATGGCCTGAGCCGGAGTGACAGGCCAAAGGTGCTATGCGATTGGCCCTTGGGACGCAGACATACAGTGCTTTCAAAAATATATAGTAGATAATGTTACAAACAGCAAAACTGACAGAAATGTTATTTTAGACCCAATTTATGAAGTTGTTTTTGGGTGTGAACATTTATGGATGTAAGATTTGTACAAAGAACTTCATAGTGTTTAAATGTACGTTTGTAATTTCAGCATAAACTGGTTTGAATATTGTAACGTGTGTTTCCTGTTTTGTAATATGTATTTGGGCCCCCTGCAAAAATCTTGAAAGGGCCCCCTAAACAAACTGCACATAATAAATGTAGTTTCCACAAGGGCCCCCATGTCAGCGGCTTTGTGAGCACCTCCACTCTCACACACCTTGCACTCAGCAACCTGTTGGTTCACAGAGGACCTAAGCCTCCGACACTGGGAGCCTGGGGTATACTTATCGTCTCGGTGCAGCGCCTCCACCGGCGAGGGATCCCAGTGTAGTGGGAGGAGTCCCTCACCAGAACCAATATACACAATAATTACACACAGGTATATTATATAACAGTATTTACTAAACACATGAAAATATAGCATCCACCATAACACGGCCCTGCAAGGCCTTCCCCAACCAATAACACCTCCCGGGTGGAACCCCCAAAATCCTGAAGTGCCTGTGCACTTAACCATGTAGTGTCCACAAGCCAGTCCCTCTCCCAAAGAGTATGTGTGGGATAGCGTGCTTCCTTTGTGTGTTGGGGCCTGTTGGTTCACGTGGATAATACCTTCCTGGTTCCCGTCCAGACAAGGTTAGCAAGCAAAGAACTCTGTTCATCTGCGACGTGATTCTGTACCGCACTCCACCGGTTCCTCTGCTGTGATGATCCTTAGGCCGATGCCTCTAGAGGGGTCTCCAGCTGGATTGTACCTCTATAATAGAGTCTCTGATACTGTGGCCTTATTCTGGTCATAGGCCTCAGGCCACACGTCACCATGTGATGCAATATCCTGCTGCTGATGTCCCTCACTGAAACACTACTGGGGAAGAGTCCCTATCTCAAGGCCTTTCCCTGTAGCGTACACCATCTACAGTGAATCTGGGGTCTATCTTGGACCTAGGGGGGAGAATCTGGCCTAGTCCAGCGGAGCACTGCTCCCTGGACATTACCTTTACCCTTCCTGTTCGGATCCCGACTGGCTGCGTGTCCCCAAGCACGCGAAATGTATCTCCTCTTCGCGCTGAGATCTTCAGGGCCCTATTGGCCGTTTGCCCCATGTGATCTGCAGCCCCGGGGCCGCTGGGAATTGTAGTCCCTTCCTAGGCATTTCCTACGAGCCTCGGTACTATCTGGCGCTGCGCATGCGCGGCTTCAATGCGCATGCGCGACGGACTAAAGATGGCGGCGCCCTCTATTAGATACCACACTGTGAGCCAAAAACCTACATGCAAAGCAGCTAGAGGAAAATAACTAAATGCTGCAGAGTATAACACATGAAATAAAAAGCAAAACAGGTACTAACATGGGGAAATAATGGAAGTAAACAGCAGCCTAAATGATAGGCATATACCGTATAAGCAAGGCAAACAAAGGTATGATGGTAAGACCCTAAGGATGCCTAAGTGTACAGCGGCGTCCTGATGCTAGTAAAACACTGTGAGCTGCAGGAAGCATGTAACAGGTAAGGTAAGGGGGAGGTCCAAGATGAAGCACAATGTGCGGTAAATACAGACCCCTGCATCCCAGTCACAAGACAAGGTAGTAGCCAGCTGCGAGCAGCAGCAAGCGTAGAGCACCCCAGCATCAGTCTACACACATGGCTGGAGCAAAAGCAGACACCACACTGCACAGAGCATACACAGGTCAGGGGGATGTGGAGGTATGACAGCTCCGACGGCCATTTCGCCGTAAGGCTTCTTCCGGGAGCGTAAGTCTGATGAGTCAATGAGCGCTATTTAAAGCGCTCCGATTTCGCGCCAAAATCTGTCTCTCGTGCATCATCCAATCAATGGTGCTGTATTATATGTGCGTCATCTGTTGCGAGGGATGTATAAGAGAGACTTGAAAACACTGCAACTTAAAGAGACATACATCAGTATATGTCATGGAACAAGATTCCATATTTCTCTGTCTCCCTTTGCAGCTTGTGGGATTCATATCTCCCTAGTTTAGCTGCCTATTATTTACCCTGTCCCAGCAGCTTGCTGCATGTGCAAAGTCAACATTTTTGATACATATGTTGTTTACACAGTCATAGCCAGTGAGTTGCTATAGCAACCTCAGCCTTTCTCTCAGAATGGGCTAGTCTGCCTCCCCCTCTGCCTTGCTGACAGATAGTCTGTCCCCAGACTATTTCTGCTACCCAAGTTCCCTCATACTTCCTTTTACTTCCTACATTGGCTGAGTGAGTACGTTCCTGTTACCCCTCTACTGGCAAGGCTTTATCCTTTTCACCTTTCCCTACTATCAAGCACATTCACTATAGAGACATTCTCTCACAACCCCATCTTCTACAAGTGCCTTTGTGTATCTATGCTTTCCCCAATAAAGTGAAGAAAAGACAAATAACTTGTTGTGCTTGTAACAGGAATGAGTTGAAGCTATCTGGGCTATTCATACTACACGTGACTCTGGCCTCAGAATACTAAGGCTTCTTCCGGGAGCGTAAGTCTGATGAGTCAATGAGCGCTATTTAAAGCGCTCCGATTTCGCGCCAAAATCTGTCTCTCGTGCATCATCCAATCAACGGTGCTGTATTATATGCGCGTCATCTGTTGCGAGGGATGTATAGGAGAGACTTGAAAACACTGCAACTTAAAGAGACATACATCAGTATATGTCAGGGGGGCGCAAACTTTTTTCCCTGCGCCCCCCTGCCGGCTGTCCCCTCACTCCCGCGCCCCCCCCAACCCCAACTTACCCTCGCACTGGCGTAATGACGTCACGTTGCCATAGCAACGTGACGTCACATGACCTCGCAGCGTCATTTTGACGCCGCGTTGCCATGGCGACGCCGGGAGGAAGCCGCCGGAGCCACGGGTAAGTATGGTTTACAGAGGCCCTGCAGCTCCCCCGGCACTTAATTTAAGTGCCTTCGGGAAGCGCGCGGGGCCTCTGTAAACCCCGCGCCCCCCGTCGGCAGTCTCGCGCCCCCCCTGGGGGTCGCGCCCCACAGATTGCGCACCGCTGGTATATGTCATGGAACAAGATTCCATATTTCTCTGTCTCCCTTTGCAGCTTGTGGGATTCATATCTCCCTAGTTTAGCTGCCTATTATTTACCCTGTCCCAGCAGCTTGCTGCATGTGCAAAGTCAACATTTTTGATACATATGTTGTTTACACAGTCATAGCCAGTGAGTTGCTATAGCAACCTCAGCCTTTCTCTCAGAATGGGCTAGTCTGCCTCCCCCTCTGCCTTGCTGACAGATAGTCTGTCCCCAGACTATTTCTGCTACCCAGGTTCCCTCACACTTCCTTTTACTTCCTACATTGGCTGAGTGAGTACGTTCCTGTTACCCCTCTACTGGCAAGGCTTTATCCTTTTCACCTTTCCCTACTATCAAGCACATTCAATATAGAGACATTCTCTCACAACCCCATCTTCTACAAGTGCCTTTGTGTATCTATGCTTTCCCCAATAAAGTGAAGAAAAGACAAATAACTTGTTGTGCTTGTAACAGGAATGAGTTGAAGCTATCTGGGCTATTCATACTGCACGTGACTCTGGCCTCAGAATACTAAGGCTTCTTCCGGGAGCGGATGAATGAGTCAATGAGCGCTATTTAAAGCACTCTGATTTCGCGCCAAAATCTGTCTCTCGTGCATCATCCAATCAACGGTGCTGTATTATATGCGCGTCATCTGTTGCGAGGGATGTATAGGAGAGACTTGAAAACACTGCAACTTAAAGAGACATACATCAGTATACGTCATATAATTAGTCAAATTAAAGACCAAAAAATGTATGCAAGATGCAGAGTTAAGTAAGAACAACAAATACAAGACAGAATACAAAAAAAAATGTATTAAATTAAAATATAGATAATGGAATAAGAGTGGACCAAAAAGGACTGCAAGGACTGCATCACTGTGGTTACTGCAAATAGGCTGTTCAAACAGGACATACACAGCTGCAACGTCAATTACACAAATTGTTATAGGGGGTTAATAAATGTAAAAAGCTGTTGTAAAAAATACAGCTCCTATTCCCCCAAATAATAGTAATAATATACCATTTGAATTGATATAATATTATATTCCTCAGTGATGCAATCCATTGTTATCCTACATGTTCAAATAACATAAAATAAATACATATTAAATACAAACAAACAAAACATATATGTTTAAACATCCTATTATGTCTGTGTCATCTTTAATAATACTCTTTAAGGAACTGCAATTGGCATTAGATAGTGAGGCATTTAAAGTGAGGTTTTTAAGTGATAAATACAGTTAGACTACAGTTTGACTAGAGGTGACTGGGGACTGGATCTACTGCACACTCTTTTACTCAAGACAACAAACGGTAAGCTATTCAGATCACACTATGATCCCATGCTTGCTAACCTGCCTATTTCAACCCCCCACCCCTTTACAACTTTTTTACTGCAGTCTCTCCCAAAACTGACTGCACAATACACTGAAACCCTGAACTGACTCTAGCATTGCAATACAGCTAAACATTTGACAAGGAACAGGCACACACCTGCTGTTAGTCTGCTCACACTCACTCTGCTCACAACAGCTCCTTGCAGCACTGCCTACCTCTGGCATCATGAACCTGCTATGTATTTTAACTTTTTTCTTTCTCCTGGCCTCATGGAGATGTTACTCCCTCTATCCACTACAAACTCCTCCATCCTGGCCCACACCCAACATTACCATACACCCTGGATTACTCAAAAGCCTTGCACTATCTACTGAATGTTGGTGGAGAACTCTAAAAACCAGCACACCAACCACTGCTCACTCTAATGGAAAACACCACAAATTTACAACTTACAAACAACTACCCAAATTTCTACTCATACTATTACTCTCTTTAGCAGGTGATATTGAAACTAACCCAGGTCCTTCCATTTCAGCTCTGTCCCATGCCCCTGAGAATTCCACCTTTAAATTCCAAAAAGAGCTATCAGTCGCCCATATAAACATCCGGAGCCTGCTGCCCAAACTGGATGAACTAAGGGCATGGTGCCTTATGCATAAACTCAAAGCCATCGTTCTTACAGAAACATTGCTATCCCCTAAAACCCCTGATGCAAATATTGCCATTCAGGGATACTCCATTTTTAGGAGAGATAGGTCAAAGAGAGGAGGAGGGGTGTTTCTTTATATTGCAAACACCTTACAATTTACACTGTTAAATTGTCCACCAAGTCCACCCTCTTTTGAAACTAGTTGGCAAAATCTGCCTCCCCTTTTCTAAGCCCATCTTGCTTGCTGGCATCTACCGCCCCCCTAAAGCCCCTCTACAATCCTTGACTGATATCACCCAATTTCTTGGCTCCATTTCCTCTCTGAATGAGAAGAGTGAGCTGCTAGTTCTAGGGGATTTCAACTTCAATTGGTTTGACCCTAAAAACCACAAAATCCAGATACAACTCAAGTCACTTAACCTATCACAACTCATTTCCCAACCCACACGGATAAACCTGAAATCGCATAACCATTCCTTGCTAGACTGGATTCTCTCCTCAAACCCCAGCAGAATCCAATCCTCTGGCATCCTTCCTGATATTTTCAGTGACCATGCAATAGTGTACTGTGTAAGGAAAATTAAACCGCCCCATTCAAGCCCTAAAGTTCTCCTCACTAGAACATTTAAAAACTTTAATCCACAACAGTTTCTGGATGACCTTACCAACTGCCCATGGCACAGAATCGATTTAATTCCCGACTCCGATTCTGCGCTCGACTATTTCCAATCCGAGTTCTTAAAACTCTGCGATACCCATGCTCCACTACGCAAAATAAGGGTACGGGGGGCCCACCTTCCATGGGTTACACCTGACCTTATAGCACTCTACCAGTTCAGGGATGCCTTGTGGAAAAGCTACAAAGTAACTGGTACTACCAAGGATCTCAATCACTACAGATGCATGCGGAACATGTGCACAAGGCAAACAAGGCATGCAAAAGCACAATATTACTCTGACAATCTCCACCAAAATACATCAAACCCAGCTAACTTCTGGAAGGTTATCAACAATATATTCTAGCCTCCTAACCATCAACAACCAAGTAATATCACTAAGGGGGATATTACTCTGACAAACCCCACTGACATTGCAAATGCATTCAATGATTACTTTGTGGTGTGTGCCACTAACTTATTAGCGAAACGCAGCACAAACCCCAAACATGAATCTCATCCTGGGAGTATCCCTACAGTCCCACCCCCTCCCAACACTGCCCACAATTTTCAATTTAGCCCAGTATCTGAAGAGGAGATTACACAAGCGCTCCTCAAACTAAAACTAAGCAGCCAATGTGGACCCGACTTACTACAATCTAGGTTCCTACGACTTGGTGCCCCAGCCATTGCCAAACCAATTGCGTCCATAGTCAACTCTATCCTGTCTGCAGGCCATATCCCTAAGACCTGGAAAACTGCCAGAGTTGTCCCAATCTTCAAAAGTGGGGACAAAGACACTGTCTCAAACTACAGGCCAATCTCACTTCTCCCAATTCTATCCAAAGTCATGGAAAAATGTGTCCACTCCCAATTAAGCGATTTCTATACCAAGACAAATTTCCCTAGCCAATTCCAGTCTGGGTTTCGTCCCAAACACTCCACCGTAACTACCCTGCTAAAAGTTTGCAATGAAATCCAGTGTGGAATGGAACGGGGACAACTCACTGGTGCAGTATTCCTAGATTTTGCAAAGGCTTTTGACACAGTTGATCATGTTATCCTGCTTAACAAACTCCAGAGCTCTGGAATACGGAAACATGCTTTAAACTGGTTTCAGTCCTACCTATCAGGAAGATCCCAACATGTGTCCATCTCAGGCTCTAACTCCAACCCCCTGGATATCACCTGCGGTGTCCCGCAAGGCTCTGTTCTGGGGCCCCTACTCTTCTCAGTGTTCATTAATGATCTTCCCACAGCTTGTAAGGAAGCCTCAATACACATGTATGCAGATGACACAATCCTATATGCACACAGCCATAGCCTCTCTGACCTTCAACACATACTTCAGTCTGACTTTTTGAGACTCGAAAACTGGATTTCCCAAAACAAACTGTTTTTAAACACTGACAAGACTGTAACAATGGTATTTGGGACCAAGACTAAATTTGTAAAGCTTCCAGTGACTGAGCTCCTGATTAGAACCAACGCTAACACCACCCTAACACCTGTCACTAGTTTTAAATACCTGGGCTTATGGTTTGACTCCCACTTAACATTCGGGATGCACATTGATACCCTGACAACCAAGACCTATGCCAAACTAGGGGTACTTTACAGGAACAAATCCTCCCTAAGTCTCCTGGTCAGAAAGCGTATTGCACAGCAGATGCTAATGCCAATTATTGACTATGGAGACATAGTATATGGCTCGGCTCCTCAAACCCACCTTAGCAAACTTGACACCCTCTACAATTCAATTTATCGTTTTGTTCTCCAATGCAACTACAACACACATCACTGCGAAATGCTCAAAGAACTAGATTGGTCATCACTAGAGTCTAGGCGCAAAGTTCACCTTTCCTGTCTCACCTTCAAATACTTTCTGGGCAAGCTACCCAGCTACCTGAACAAGCTCCTCACCCCTACCACATGCAGCACCTATCACCTGAGATCAGAATCCAAAAGACTATTCATGGTCCCAAGGCTCAACAAAGTATCCGGACGTTCCTCCTTTTCCTTCCGTGCACCCCAAAACTGGAACAACCTACCGGAGACTCTCATATCCACCACCAGTTTAAGTTCTTTCAAATCTAAGGCTGTCTCACACTTTAATCTGGTCTGTAACTGTTTCATACGCTCATAATATATATTTTCTTTAACTGTGCACGCAATGTCTTGTATATAATGTATACCTTGTTCATTTACGTAACTGTACTTGTAACCATGTATTATTTGTTTTACTCTGTGCCCAGGACATACTTGAAAACGAGAGGTAACTCTCAATGTATTACTTCCTGGTAACATATTTTATAAATAAATAAATAAATAATACTGCCACCTATCTGTATGCAAGGATAGAATCTCAGAACTAAAAAATATATCCATTTGTATAAAATAAGTGATCCTATTTTAAAATAGTTTTTATTGATAATATGTTTAAAAAACCCTAAAACTTAAAATCAAATACTAAATAGCTGTTGGCTATAAAATACTTACAAAATTCATTCATACCGGTGCGTTTCCTAATGATGGGAAACAGAACCCTTGAATGAAAAATGCATGTGATGAGCAGAATGAATGTGGCTCTCAAAATTACCCCTATTTTTTCAAAAAAGGTGTAATGTCCACCACATGATTAAAGCCCATGGGGTACTTGGTCTTTAATTTGAATATTCAATATTGTTCCCGACGTAATAGGTGCAGATCTTTATTGCCACCCCGAATATTGTCCCTGAGGCTTTATATATATATATATAGTATAGTAAATGAGTTCTTCAGTATTAGGTGATACCTTTTTTATTGGACTAACAATTTATGTCATAGGACAAGCTTTTGAGAGTTCTCCTCTCTTCTTCAGGTCAAGCAATACTGCTATATAAAGGATTCAATGGCTAAAACAGTGTAGAGAGAGGGGAAAAAAAACAAAAACAACAGATATGTACTGTAGATAAGGTAGGGTGTTGAAAGTGTTTGAAGCCAGGGGACAGTGACAAAGAAAGGTGGGGAGGGGGAGGGATGCTGGGGGGAGAGAAAGTGTGGATAAGAATTGAGGCAAGCAGGATAATTACAAACAATTTTGATAGGGTGTGAGAAAACCCATGTCTGGCAAGCGGGGAAATTTTAAATTTCCCTAAGACCTACGCTTCCGTGCGCTTGCGGAAGCGTAGGCGAGCCCCTACTAAAGCCGCTCTCATTGTGGCTGTAGGGGCTCAGTGCTGAGCGGGAGCGCGCCTCAGCGTGCCTCCGCCAGCAAGCAGCAACCATGGACGAGGCCTAAGGCTGCGTCCCCGCTAGCGCTGAGCTCGCTGAGTGGGCGGCGCTTGGCGAGGTCGACTTGCATATATATATATATATATATATATGCAAGTCTCCGCTAAAGCGATGTGCGCGCGTATGCGCGGGCACACACGTTCACCAGCGCTCGGCGCTTAGAAAACCCCCTTTTTTTTAAACTTTCTAGCACACTCAGCTTCCTCTGCAACGTAACCCCGCGAGCGCTTGCGAAAATTTTAAGCACACCCGGCGCTCAGCGCCAGCGGGGACAAGCCTAACATCACCCGAAGAAGGGATCAGTGTGACTCGAAAGCTCGCACAAATAAAAGCATTTCGGTAGCCACAGAACGGTATAGAGTATTTGTTTTTGATTTATATGTGTATATATATATATATATGAAAAAATAAAGTACCCCAACAAAAGTACTCTGATATACAAAAAATATAAAAATGTATTAAACATCACAAAAAACACTCAAAAGTTAAAATGATCCTCAGTATACAGTATAATAATATAAATGTAGCTGACACCTAAGTAAGTACATTATAAATGAGCCTCTGATAGCCATACTCTAAAGTGAAAAATACAGATATTCCCTATAACCTGCAGGGTGCAGAGGCATACAATTAGCCTCCCACCACTGTGACCCGCCACTTAATTGTAACAAGCTGATGGAACAGTGACACTCCCTGAATATTACACAATACTAACACACATAAATGGTGAAATGGAGGGTGAAAGGAGGTCAAAGGATAGCAGTGAACATAGGGACATGGAATATTCTGCACAAAATTGGCATAAACTGCTATGTGCTGCTAACATCGTGAAAGTGTTCCAAACAGATACAGATCTGTAATGGCCTGTGTCCCACAATAAGGCTAAGGCCCCGGTAACTCCGCTGCAACGCGCGCCCGCGAGATTGGCGGCGCGTGCAGCCGATTCCCCGGTCTGCAGCTCACTGCAGGAAGAGAGACCGTGGGGGGGGGGGAGTGGTGTGACGGGGGCGCGGCCATGACGTCACCCAGCAGGTTCGCTCTCATTGGCTGAACCGCCGGGGGGCGTGCCTTATCGCTCGTCTCGCCCCAGCGGTGCGGGCCCCCTCGCAGCGGGCCCGGCGCCATTGAGGGGAGGACTCTCGTCCGTGCAGCGTCCGCCACAGCGGACGCTGTAGTAGGCAGCGGGGGCAAGGCCTAAGACATGCAAATGAGCACACAGTAATATTTCCATGTGCTCTCTCTCTCTCTATATATATATATTTTTTTTGTGTATTTTTGTGAAAAGGCCTTAGTAGAGTAAAGCTGAAGTCAGAAGTAAAAATACTTAGCCAAGCCAAGCACTTGAGATTAGGACTTAACAGATGATGTTTTGGCAGCGTTCCTGTAAACATGATTTAAAGTGCTGATCTCACATAGGAGCTTATGCCTATTTTGTGCAGAATATACCATCTCCCTATGCGCTACTCCACACAAACACTATTTGGGTGGGCCTGACTCTGCGGAAACTGGGTTGGTTAGGTGTCTAGAGAACCTCAGTACTTTAGGGTTCCACCAGGGTGGTGTTACGGTGTGGGCATTGCGTTGTGGGGCCTTGTATATCGTTGTATTGATATTTTGTTATTGTGTGTGCGTTCAGTAAAACTCCTGTTATATACCCTGTGTGTGTAATTACTGAATGTATTGGGTCCTGTGAGGGGTTAGCCAGCTACACTAGGAAGCGCTGTAAACAAAAGACTGAGACCACCCCAGACTCCCAGCGGCGGAGACTGAGGGCTCCTGTAAGCCACACAGGTAACAGCAGCACGGGTAGTTCCCTTAGTCACAGGGAATGGGGGCTACATAAGTTAGGCATTTTATTCCAAGTATCAATTTCTGTTCGTTGTTTTGTAAGATCTATATTTGTTTGTACCCGTTTCTTTTTTCCATAGTGCATGTGACAGGGTGAATGAACGTCACCAGCCATATACCTGGCAAACCTATGTTTAGGCTTGCAGTGCAGCAGAGTAGGAGAGATGTGATGCATCCAATTGGATAGAATTCCTCCACAGTATGTGTAAATAATTCTGGACGACAGTAGAAAGTCCATGAATGATATGGCAATTGTCAGGCATGGGCTAAGTGTCTAGTGGGGTCCACTTGACCACCATAACTAAAACACCATATGTACCCAGCCTAGTAACCAATATATAATGAGCAATAGCACTGGTAACCATATATATATATATATGTGGGGGCACTGCGGCCCTTTACCTTAGTGCTTGCAGGACTTCTAGACGTCCAGGGCGTGCAGTTCATCCAGATGAGTAGACAGCAAGAAGAAAGGTGATGATGAGTAGCACAGCCACGGTATTCCAACTCCCAGTGGGACCGGAGGATGTAAAACAAAAGTGAACACTCCAATGTTGCAACAGGTCAGGTTTATTGCAGGATGGTGCAGCAACAGGACAACACGAACGCACCTTTCGTGCACTAGGCACTTTATCAAGGTGACAAATACATACATGGCTGCATGATTTATACTCACCCGAGTTGTATCTCGCGCTGCCGGGTGTGACGTCATCATCCCGCGTCGCAACGGGTCGCGGTGACGCGGCGTACACAACCATTGGCTCGGCAAGTCAGGTGGTATGCTAATGCTAGCTGACTATCTCTTTTTTCTAAAACAAACTTTATTAACAACTTAAACAAACACACGGCGAAATAAAAAACATGTTAAAAACACAATAAAATACTGTTACAGCAGCGAACTGGCACAGGCGATGTCAGTATGATAGCTTAATCATCTAAGGGGCAGGCTAAAGATCCTGATGATATACTTTTAGTGCTTTCCAAAGCCCCTATTGGGAATGTTGGTAAACTATTGTGATTGTAAAGTATACACTGACATATGCCTGTGCATAGCATCCTGTGCCTGTGCATACCAAAACATTTCTCAAATTGTCCCCATGGTAATGTTAATCTACTTTCGGTCCAAGGTATTGAACACATCCCTATGTCCCCTAGAGGTGGAGATAGAGTAAAGATGTTAGACAGACGTGAATCCTATTGGATATTCACTCTAAGAACCAGAGAACCTTTTGGCATGAACATTGATTGGGATATAAGTCATTTTCTAAAATAGTTTAAAATATTTTTGTTGAAATGATTTTTTTAATAAATATTAATTTATTCATTAACAAATTAAATTTACTATTATTAATTTTTATATTTTTTCTATATACTTATATAATTATTCCTCTACACATACATCAATACAAATAAATACGGATTTACTGTATACATGCATACCCCGCATTGACGTACGCAATGGGACCGGAGCATGTATGTAAAGCGAAAATGTACTTAAAGTGAAGCACTACCTTTTCCCACTTATCGATGCATGTACTGTACTGCATTCGTTATATACGTGCATAACTGATGTAAATAACGCATTTGTAACAGGCTCTATAGTCTCCCCGCTTGCGCACAGCTTCGGTACAGGTAGGGAGCCGGTATTGCGGTTCAGGATGTGATGACAGGCGCATGCGTGAGCTGGCGTTTGCCTATTGGGCGATATGTACTTACTCGTGAGTGTACTTAAAGTGAGTGTACTTAAAGCGGGGTATGCCTGTACTCAATCATTGATTATCATTAACAATACACATTAGTGTTATTTACATATACAAATTGTATTTAATTTATTGTCTGCTTTCCCAATCATTGTTCATGCCCCTCTGACAACAAGTACACTTATACTGTATGATTATCACATTATCTGTTATATCATATATATCTGTATTTTGTGTAATTTGTACATTCATTTCCAGGATCACATTTAATTATATTAATTACCACCAGATGAAGGGTCATTTCACAACAGTTCCTTGTATATATATGTTACTAAAAAAACATCAATTGCACTGAATAGATAGGACTCAGTATTCATAGAACTATATATTTGTATATTTATTTTCTTTGTACTGTTCTGATCTGTGAATATGTTCTTTTCACGAATTACAAATTCACAACTATCACTCGCACAGGCATATGTCAGTGTATACTTTACAATCACAATAGTTTACCAACATTCCCAATAGGGGCTTTGGAAAGCACTAAAAGTATATCATCAGGATCTTTAGCCTGCCCCTTAGATGATTAAGCTGTCATACTGACATCGCCTGTGCCAGTTCGCTGCTATAACAGTATTTTATTGTGTTTTTAACATGTTTTTTATTTCGCCGTGTGTTTGTTTAAGTTGTTAATAAAGTTTGTTTTCGAAAAAAGAGATAGTCAGCTAGCATTAGCATACCACCTGACTTGCCGAGCCAATGGTTGTGTACGCCGCGTCACCGCGACCCGTTGCGACGCGGGATGATGACGTCACACCCGGCAGCGCGAGATACAACTCGGGTGAGTATAAATCATGCAGCCATGTATTTATTTGTCACCTTGATAAAGGGCCTAGTGCACGAAACGCGTAGATGCGTTCGTGTTGTCCTGTTGCTGCACCATCCTGCAATAAACCTGACCTGTTGCAACATTGGAGTGTTCACTTTTGTTCTATATCCTCCGGTCCCACTGGGAGTTGGAATACCGTGGCTGTGCTACTCATCATCACCTTTCTTCTTGCAGTGCAGCAGTGTCGAGGTTAAGTTTCAGTTGAGAAGGGCTGCTTAATTAGTCTGACCCCAGCTGCATAATCAAGGTGTTTTAAAACCCCCAGGCTGTACACACATGCAGGCTAGCTGGTCAGGAGACAGGACTGAAATACTGAAGAGATTACTGCTATAAGGTCTGTTTTTCAAAGTACATGTGTGATGAACTGCCTGTGTCCTGCATGCTGAAGAGAAGCTGCCTTGCTTTCTATGCTGAAGAGAAGCTATTTTGTTTTTGTCTGCTGAAGAGAAGCTATTTTGTTTTGTGTGCTGTATGTTTTTAAGGCTCAATAAAGAAGCCTTATCAAGAGAACCCACGTGTGTGGTTGCATGTACCCTGCAACAGTGAACTACCAATGTCATAAGTTTTATAGAGCATTTGGAGAGAGTTGCCTCCTAAGCCTTAAAAAAAGTGTCATCCACAATAGTATGTGTGGGACGTAAATTCATTTGTAAACATCGTAGCATTAGGTAAATTGTATATAGTTTTCTAGACTGCTGCTATCCCATCACAGTCTTGATTGTTTTTCTGTAAATCTTATCAAGGACCTAAAACAATGGGTAGTGGTTTGAGCATTGAATGTGGCAGTATAGACTACGTGAGAGAAAGAACCCCAGTATGGGCATTCTCCCACCTACTGGATGATTTATGATGCAACAGTAGGATGTGGTGCTCAGATAGTTCAATATGGTTTGTATACATATATGAATGTGGTAATAAATGTCCAGATACTCATGCGATGTCCACAAATGAGTGTTGTAGATAACTGAAATGGGTATGCACCTAGCGATGTCCACTTGACAACCGCAACTGATGGTGCAAAAATATACATATATATATATATATATATATATATATATATATATATATATATATATATTATATATCTATATATATATATATATATATATATATATTGTGCGTTCGTGAAGCCCTTGTTATGGCATTAGCTTGCTAATAAATTGATCTGTTGCCTGGGATTTTTTCTTATGTTTTTCAATCCTGCTCTGGATGTCATTGGACTGTGCTCTGCCTACCTACTATGACTGTGGATGATTTATGAGTATATTAAAAAAAATATATATATATATACAGTATATATATATTAACCAATATCCATGTAAAATAATGGGTGTTAAAACAAGAATTAAACACAAATAAGTTCCAAATGTCTAAACACTGAGGTTTGTTTTTCGGAACAGCTATAATAGCTTCATGAGTATATGAACCTATATAGTGTACTGGTCCGCTGAGGATATTGTGACAGACCAGGCAAGGGTATATTAGTAAACATTGAGCACCACATTCTGCTACAGGATCTGAGAGCCCGCCCTATTGGGACCTCCACAGTGTCAGCGGTTACTAGCCTCCTCTACTCTTATTGCTCGATATTAGGGCAAGTGGATATTACATCTACCCCATTACTTCGAATTGACTTCGATTTGAGTTGGAATAGGTTAGAGACACTACATGCTGGGTGAGTGCTCATACTGGGTTACTTTCTCTCACATAGTCTATATCTATAATTCTACCCAGGGAGCAGCGCCACATATATATCACAATTAGCTGATGCGGGGGTACCCTACTTAGTATTCAATTTGTCAGTATAAACAGAGAAGACATTCTCTGACTCCTGTTGCCAGTGGCTGCAGTCAGACTGATGAGAAAGGAAACCAGACATGTTGGTAATCTAAGGCAGTTGTGAGCCAGGGCTGGGGCAGAACTCGGACCAGGAAACCTGAAATTTGAAAGTGGGAAAACCAGTGTCGGATTTAAACAAATGCCGCCCTTAGGCACTTACCTGGTGCCGCCCTGCTCCTCCAGCATCGCACCGTCCCGTTTACATGGCAACATGGTGCCGTGTGATGTTGTGACGGTTCAGGGGATTCCTTCCCCTCCATGTGTCCCTGACGCCCCGCTATTGCCTACCTCTTCTGTTCCTTCCCTGCCTTCCCCTGCTATTCTCCCTTCCTCTGCCCACAGCTGTCCCTCTGTGGCAGCCTCTGACGTCATCCCGGCGTCAGCGCGCGCTCCCCGCAGGACACGCGCACCCACTCGGTCTCCCGTTCCCTGCTGCGGTGTCCCCTGCTCACGGCCCCCCTCGGTCCCGGCTCCAGTCCCCTTACCTCCGGTGGCTTCTCCCTCTGTTTGCCTCCTATCCTCGGCGGGTGCTCCCGCGGCGCGGCGTGACGCAGCCTGTGTGCGCGCACTCTAACCTTACAATCCTCTTGTAGGCTCTCTCAGACTCCTGGCTCTTCCTCTCATGCCCTGCAGGCTGTCTCCCTCACTGGCTCACCTGTCTCCTCCTCTTCTCCTCCTCACCTATCCCTGCTGTCTCCCACTTCACCCTCTGCTCCTCCTCTCTCTCCTATTGGTGTTCCTTCCTTTATAACCCCTGTCTGTCCTTTCTCTCATTGCTCTGCATAGCTCTTGTTACCTCTGTGTGTGCAGTCCTATGCTTGGCTCTCCTGTGTTTTCCAGCCTCTGTTCCTGCTCCTGCTTACCCCTGGATTTCCCTCGCTTGACCTCTGCTCGTACTGGATTACTCTGCTCTCTGTTGCCCTTGAACCCTGCTTACGGACACAACCTTGCTGACTTCTGTGATCCCTGCACTTTGGCTTACGAACATTACGATTCTGATCTCTATACCCCTGGACTCTGGCGCACGGACACCACTACTCTTACTCTGAACCCCAAAGGCATTGCAAGTATTACTAACCATCTCTCTACAGGCCCGGCAACGCCATACCACACTCCAGGCACGCCCTCACTGCTGTGGGTGCGTGGTAATACCCTTCCCACCTCAGTACTGGGGACTGGCCAGGTCTGCGGGCATACAGGCGTGACATTATGCAGAGCCCAACAAATGCAGACCCCCCTGAGGTGGGTACAGGTGTTTCTCTTGAACACTTACAATTTGTGAGCAATCAGCTGACCACAGTCTCCCAGCAACTTGCTAACCTCTCCCTTCAGGATACGCCAATGGCTCCAGCACCCCCAGTTGCTATGACTTATGCTAACTCTGGACCCCGTATTCCACCGCCTAATCGCTACGATGGGGACCCCTCGCTTGCCGCAGATTCCTAAACCAATGCGAGGTGCAATTCGAAATGTCCCCCTCTAAGTTTCCTACCGGCCGTTCTAAGGTGGCTTACATCTACGCCTTGCTCACCGGTGACGCCCTCGCTTGGGCTTCTCCCCTCTGGGAACATAAGAGCGAATTAACCCAAGATTATCCTAAATTTAGGCGAGAATTTCAGCAAGTATTTGATACTCCTGCACGGCGCGAGACAGCCGCATTCTCTCTCTTCCACATTTCACAGGCCCGAAGATCTGCTGCCAAGTACGCGATCGAGTTCCGTACCCTCGCCGCGGATACTCAATGGAATGATGAGGCACTCGCCGCCGCATACTGGCACGGTCTCTCTGACACCTTGAAGGATGATCTTGCTACTCATGCCCGGCCTTCTTCCCTGGAGGAGTTGATTACTCTCAGTGTACGTATGGACCAGCGTACCCAGGAACGACGGCACGAGAGACACTGTTCTCAAATCGGTAGCCAACTACTTCGGGCCGCGGAGAGAATGCGACGCCGTCAGAAGGGACTCTACTGTGGTTCTTCGGAACATCGCCTCCAGAACTGTCCCCTGAAGCCGGGAAACGGGAACACCCAGTAAAGGTAGAGGGGCTTCTACTGGGTACGGTCTCTTCTTGCCCCTCTCTCCCTGAAGATCTCCCAAAAAAGTTTATGTTTCCTGCTATGCTGGAGGGCCCTGACCACCTACTGGAGGTAAAAGCTTTCATTGACTCTGGATCTGGCGGTAACTTCCTGGATCAAACCTTCGCCTCCGAGAACCAAATTCCTATGGTTAAAAGAAAAGCACCTATTGGTCTCGAGACCATCGACGGTCGCCCGCTCCAGCCAGCATTTATCATCTGGGAGTCCATTCCTCTCACGCTGACCTTGGCAGATGGTCATAAAGAGGTAATAGTTTTCGATATCTTCCATTCTCCTACTGTTCAACTTATTTTAGGATTGCCTTGGCTTCAACTCCACAATCCGCGCATTGATTGGACCGGCACCCTGCCTATCCAATGGCCTTCTCCCGCTGAGTCTGCTCCCATGGCTCCTCCTGTTGCAGTGCTTGCCGGCCTGGATTCCGTTCCTTCCAATCTATCGATTCTGCCGTCCGTGTATCATGAGTTCCTGGATGTGTTCAACAAGGTACAAGCTGAGGTTCTACCTCCCTATCGTCCATATGATTGTCCTATCGATTTGATTCCTGGGACCATCCTTCCAAAGTTGAAATCGTATCCTTTGTCCGTTCCTGAAACTGAGGCCATGACGTCCTACATACAAGAAAATTTGGAGAAGGGATTCATCCGCAATTCAACCTCCCCTGCTGGGACAGGCTTCTTCTTCGTGAAGAAGAAGGATGGATCACTTAGGCCATGTATTGACTTTCGCGGACTCAATAAGATCACGGTAAAGAATCGGTACCCCCTTCCCTTAATCTCTGAACTGTTCGATCTTCTTCAGGGGGCCTCTATTTTCTCCAAGCTCGATTTAGGAGGGGCCTATAATCTCATTCGCATAAGGGAGGGGGACGAATGGAAAACCGCATTTAATACGCGATCTGGACATTATGAGTATCTAGTAATGCCCTTTGGTTTATGCAATGCTCCTGCCGTCTTTCAAGAGTTCATGAACGACATCTTCCGGGATGTGTTATGAACATTTGTCATTGTATACCTGGATGACATTCTAATTTTTTCGAAAAACTTAGATGAACACATTCACCATACCAAACTGGTGCTGTCTAGGCTCCGTACTAACTGCCTATACGCCAAGATGGAGAAATGTTTGTTCCACCAGACTTCTACTGCCTTCCTGGGCTACATTATCTTTAACCAAGGTTTCTCTATGGACCCAGATAAATTGAAGTCTGTCCTCGACTGGCCGCTGCCTAATTCTCTCAAGGCCGTGCAGCGTTTTCTCGGCTTTGACAATTATTACAGGAAATTCATCATAAAAAATTCTGCTATTGCTCTTCCCATCACCGCCTTGACCAAAAAAGGCGCCGATCCCACGACTTGGGAACCTGTTGCCATCCTCACTGACCACAAACATTTGCTGTATATCGAGGGGGCCCGACGGTTGGGATCTCATCAGGCTCGTCGGTCTCTTTTTTTTCTCCCGTTTTAACTATACCATTTCGTACATTCCTGGTACCAAAAATATCAAAGCGGACGCTCTCTCTCACCAGTTCGCCACAGAAAATGAATCTAATGAAGCCACAGAACCAATTCTTCCTCCCAAGTGCATAATCTCTGCCAATAATTTTGATGTGTTGGATGAAACTCGCATTCCCAGCAGGTTCAGGGTACCAGAGGGACGCTTGAACGCAGCTCCACGGTTTCGCCACAAGATTTTACTTTGGGGACATTCTTCTCGATCTGCCGGTCATCCAGGCTTCAAGAGGACAGCAGACCTTATTAAACGGACATTTTGGTGGCCTAAGATGAACAAAGACATTTTTGATTTCACTAGTGCTTGTAGGTATGTGCCCAGAGTAAGACGCCCCATCACAAACCTTTTGGCCTTCTCATGCCTCTTCCCATCCCGGAGCAACCCTGGAAACACATATCTATGGATTTCATTGTCGAACTTCCCAATTCCAAAGGAATGAACACCATTCTTGTTGTAGTAGACAGATTTTCTAAACACTCACATTTTATTCCCCTCAAGGGTCTTCCTAATTCTGCTACTTTGGCGGATATTTTTTCCAAGGAAATTTTCAGATTACATGGCGTTCCCATTTCAATTGTCTCTGACAGAGGGTCTCAATTCATCTATAAGTTCTGGCGGGCGTTTTCCCAGAGACTCGGAATTTCCCTTCTTTTTTTCTTCCGGATACCATCATCAGACGAATGGTCAGACTGAAAGGATGACTCAAACCCTACAGCAATATCTCAGATGTTTCGTATCGGAGTCACAAGACAACTGGGTGGACCTGTTACCATGGGCCGAATTTGCTATCAACTCTCTTATGAGTCTACTCAAGAGTCTCCTTTTTTCATTAATTTCGGTTTTCACCCTAGCAGTCTTCCCCTCTCCTCCCCCCCTTCTGGTGTCCCCGCAGCAGACTACCATGTTACGACCCTGCAGAATTCTTGGAAAAGGATCCTTAAGTCCCTACAATCTGCCGTCTCTAGACAAAAAACTAAAGCAGATCGTCGTCAACAACCAGGTCCTTCATTTAAGCTTGGTGACAGAGTGTGGTTGTCCTCGAAGAACATTAGACTTAAATCTCCATCTCCCAAACAGTCGCCAAGATTTCTGGGTCCGTTCAAGATTACAGAAAAAATCAACCCAGTCGCCTACTGCCTAGCACTACCCCCCACCATGAGGATCCCTCCTGTATTTTATGTATCCCTACTCAAGCCTTTTGTCCAGAGCTCATACTTCCAGGATCCTTCCCGTAAACCCAACCCAGTGTCCATGCTAGGACAACAAAAGTACGAGGTTCACTCTCTTATCGACTCTCGCTGGTCAAAAAACAAGCTCCAGTTCCTCGTCCACTGGAAGGGGTATGGCCCGGAGGAGTGTTCATGGTTTCCGGTACGTCACATCCATGCTCCCAAACTTCTCCAGCAATTTCATCTAAAATGTCCCCAGAAACCGTGGCTGGATCGCTCGGAGATCGATCCTCAAGGGGGGGGATACTGTGACGGTTCAGGGGATTCCTTCCCCTCCATGTGTGCCTGACGCCCCGCTATTGCCTACCTCTTCTGTTCCTTCCCTGCCTTCCCCTGCTATTCTCCCTTCTTCTGCTCACAGCTGTCCCTCTGCGGCAGCCTCTGACGTCATCCAGGCGTCAGCGCGCACTCCCCGCAGGACACGCGCACCCCGCTTGGTCTCCCGTTCCCTGCTGCGGTGTCCCCTGCTCACGGCCCCCCTTGGTCCCTGCTCCAGTCCCCTTACCTCCGGTGGCTTCTCCCTCTGTTTGCCTCCCATCCTCAGCGGGTACTCCGCGCGCCTCGTGACGCAGCCTGTGCGCGCGCACTCTAACCTTACAGAGGGCGCGCGCACACGCTCCTCTTGTAGGCTCTCTCAGACTCCTGGCTTCTCCTCTCATGCCCTGCAGGCTATCTCCCTCACTGGCTCACCTGTCTCCTCCTCTTCTCCTCCTCACCTATCCCTGCTGTCTCCTACTTCACCCTCTGCTCCTCCTCGCTCTCCTATTGGTGTTCCCTCCTTTATAACCCCTGTCTGTCCTTTCTCTCATTGCTCTGCATAATTCTTTGTTACCTCTGTGTGTGCAGTCCTATGCTTGGCTCTCCTCTGTGTTAGAAACCAGGGAGGGGAAGGAGAGGGGGAAAGGGAAAGGGGACAGGGAAGCTCCCACATCAGCAATAGTACAATAAATAACATATGAATAAGTAGTGAGATCAGAAACAGGTGCAAAAGAGGACAAGGGTAGATGCAAACAAACAAACAAAAGCTTCCTCCTTGAATGCACTCTGTTCGATCGATGAGTATGATATGGTTGATTAAATAAAAACCTTTTAATCAAAATACAGTGATAAAACAGTACTTGTATAGAGGGGCATGGTACAAAAAAATCCAGGGCCAGCCCCTATGACTGACCAAATTATCTTCCCTAATAATTATAAACGGGAGATAGTAAAAAGTACACTACATCAAATCACACTCTTCCGAAATGTGACGGCAATTAATCACAGGTGCCTTCAGAACAAGGTGCTCAGCCTTGGTACGGATGCCCTTTTAACTTACAGTAAAAGTCAACAGTCTTTGTATGATTAAGGCTGCTGACACTGAATCTGAAGGAATTAACAGCCTTGGCATTAAGGGAGGTCCAAGTCAAAAGACCTAAGTAGTATAAATGTCCAATGCCATGTGATGATGCAGATCAAAATTAAACAGCGTGAAAATCACAACATCAACATAAATAGAATAGTGTACTAAATGAACATGCTACCGCACACAGAACAATATTTAATAGTAAACATGCTGCTGATGAGGAAAATTCCTAGCGTGTAGATGTGTATTCCTGTGGAGGGCATGCACCAAATGTGCATATTAAATGCCCTGAGGCACGGTTCAATGACCGTATCCAGTTATAGCCTCTGAAGTACAGTGTCATGCAACACAGAAATAGCTTATGGACTCCTTAAATAACACTGATGGGTAAGAGTATCGTGGCAGCTGTATAAACTAGTATCGCATCTGGAAACAAGCTAACGCTGGTCTTGACAAATGGAGGTCATGTTCATGGTGTCACAGTGAAAGTTATAACATTGTCTCACTGTATATATTATACACATACATGTCTCCGTTAGCAGCAATAGCACAGTCAAACAGTTGCAATCACCGAGACTCTTAAAATCAACACTATCTACCAAGTTGCCGTTACTGTGGTGAAAGCGCTATGACATCACATGTAAATGTCAGGCGCCCACAGTACTGCCAGATCGCATGAAACAGCGTTTGCCAGTGAAACACTACTAGGAGGCAGTAATAGCCCTGCCTAGCATATCAACCCGCAGTGTATATATGGCAAAATAAGAGGATAGTACACTTAGCTTGGTATGGTAAGTGCTATCAGTAACTCCACACAGCCCTAGGGTATGGGGAGATGAAAAGGAGGACGCGAGGACACGGCAGCAGGACAGCGATGATCAAACTTCCGCGGCTGGACTCGCAGACACGCTCACACGCCTGTGGGTAGCTTCCATCCTGTGAGGTGACGTCACGCCGTGTGGTCACCTGACGCACCTTTCGCGCTTTCTCAAAGTGTTCCAGCTTTGTTCCTGCTCCTGCTTACTCCTGGATTTCCCTGGCTTGACTTCTGCTCGTACTGGATTACTCTGCTCGCTATTGCCCTTGAACCCTGCTTACGGACACGACCTTGCTGACTTCCGTGATCCCTGGACTTTGGCTTACAAACATTACGATTCTGATCTCTATACCCCTGGACTCTGGCGCACGGACACCACTACTCTTACTCTGAACCCCAAAGGCGTTGCAAGTATTACTAACCATCTCTCTACAGGCCCGGCACGCAATACCACACTCCAGGCACGCCCTCACTGCTGTGGGTGCGTGGTAATACCCTTCCCACCTCAGTACTGGGGACTGGCCAGGTCTGCGGGCATACAGGCGTGACAGATGTCACGTTGTCGACCACGCATGCACGATCGGCACTTGCCGGCCGCTTGTGCACGATCAGCCCTTGCTGGCAGCTCATGCACTTGCACGATCGGTGCTTGTCAACCATGCATGTGTGGGCAGCAAGTGTCGTTCGTGCATGCTGCCCCCAAAGTCTGCCGCCCCAAAATTGTTGCTGTAACTACAAATAAAGGATAAAATATCTGTCATCTAAATTTAACATAGGTTGAACTTGATGGATGTACTGTATATCTTTTTTCATCCTCATCTACTATGTAACTATGTAACTATATGAACTCATGAACAATTCTTTGTGCCCACTTGCATTTGTCCTTTACACCATGGGTGCGCAAACTAGGGTGCCGGGGGGTCGGGAGATTTTCCGGGGGGGGGAGGGGTGCGGCAGTTACAGGGGCCCGGCGCACCCCAAAGGCATTTAAATTAAATGCTGGGGGACCGCGCGAGGCCTCTGTAAATTCCTTTACCTTGGCTTTGGGCGGCGCGTTGCCATGGCAACCCGGCATCAAATGACACAGCGGGGTCACGTGACGTCGCATTGCCATGGCAATGTCACATGACCCCGTGGTGTCATGTGACGCCGGAGCCAAGGTGGGGGGGGGGTGCGAGCAGGGAGGGAGAGCAGGCAGGGGGCGCAGACTGAAAAGTTTACGCACAAGTGGCGCGTACTTGAACTTTAACATTACATATCATTTATATGTGTGCGCCACAGACAACATCCAAACTCCAGCTGTAACTACACCCCTTAGTTATATAAAGCACTCTTGGTGTTCATTCTGTACCTGCTCTCCAACTTATCAGCCTACTGGAATATGAAGCTCGGAAGAGCATTTTTCTAGAGCCGATTTCATTAGACAATATGACTGTAATTATTACCTCATAATTTAAGATAAGTGGTGTAATTAGATCTACATTTGTTTTAAAAATGAGTATAGTCAAAGTACCTGCATCACTAATTGAAAAAATAATATAAAAATAGGTACTGTAAGGGGACATGTGGATGTTTTCATACTTATTTATACAAATGTTTTACCAGGAAGTAATACATTGAGAGTTACCTCTCGTTTTCAAGTATGTCCTGGGCACAGAGTTATAACAATACATGGTTACATTAAAAGAACAGAGGTTATACAGACAATTCACAGGGATTTTATGGACAGATCGAGTTGAAAAATTGGGTACAGGTTATAAAAGGGCTGGTGAGTTTCATATTGAAATGGAGACGTTTTAACATCCGCAAATGGCTCACACCCTTTGGCTGCCCTTCGGTGGCGACAAAGGCTGTTCACCTTTGGGCGACGCAGATGTACACTGAAGGGTTCAGATTGAATGCAGCAGTGAATTCAAAGTCCTTTGTCCTCTTGGCTCATTAACATTCCAGTGGGTGGGGTTGACGTTCCACATAGTAAAAGCAAATGTTAACCCTTACAACGCTGGTTCTGTTCAGAGGGGAGCAGCTCTTGGGGAACCCCATGAGGCGTCCGCCTTTGGGGCAATGCAGATATACACTGAAGGGGTTCAGATTGAATGCAGCTGTGATTCAAAAGTCCTTATGGTGTACCGTGACCTCGTATACCTCTTTAGGATTACTAGTGAGGTTTGTAGACGACCCCATTTCACAGGGTTTCAAAAAATATCAGTAACAGATACTTTTCTATTTATTATCCTCTATTGTTATGTGTGTAGGTGAGATCATGAAAAATATTTGGTAGCAGTCCAAACCACTGTTATTCTTTCGGTGCTTGCATCAAAGTCCCTCCTCACCATACATTTACCATATAGAATGGTAATAGAAAGACCAGAGCCGAGCAGCTGATTCAGCGCGTCCTCAACACTATCATCAAACCAGCCGTGGAGCCGCAATACAACGGGACTTCTACTAGGCGAATATCCCAGCTACTTCTAGTAAGTAGAATTCCAATTTTAAATATCGATGGATGAAGAACATCCAGCCATCACAAATTGTTTTGTTTTTTTATATTTTGTCTGGTCACATTCACATGTTTTATATGGATTTTTATGCGGAATATTATTAAAATAATTTTATGATCATACTTTTGGGCTCACATGAGGATATGTATATCCAATGTATCATCAGTGATGAAAAGTACTGATTATAAAGGATAATGTACTATTGTGGCTGTAGGAGGACATGTGCAGAGGTACACAATGGAGACAGTTGTAAGGTGAAATCATAACAAGGCTTTATTGTGCCTGTCGCTTAAAACACAGCAAAAAAACAATATAAGCGAAATAGTGAGCCAAATAAAACTTGCTCCACTTTGGCATATATGTATCTTTCTATTTCAGCCCCTTTTAACTGGGTGGCTACCCAGGCTATTCATCAGCCCAAGTTATATATATATATATATATATATATATATATATATATATAGACAACAGTCAATGGAAAATAAAGTCTTATCTGTTTCCAGGGTTGCTGCCTTTTCTTCGGATCATCAGCATCCAGGTTTAGAAGTCTTATTTGTCAGCTCCAGAGATCTGTGTTCTCTTGGTCAGTCTCTACTGGGAGACTCAAGAACCTCTGCTCTGTTTCCTTGTTCAGCTCACACGTGAGCTAAGGAGTTCCACTTCCTGTCTCACAAGACAGGCTTTTCTAAGCCATCTGAATCAGGCAGGTGGTGTTAGTTAATTGCCTACCAGCAGTTAACCACCACACTGCTGGATCAGAGGCACATTTGTGAACAGGGATAAGTCCCCTGTTATAGTGGACTATCTTTTTCTTGTCTCTAATTGCATATATCCTCGACGGTAGAGGAATCATGGAACAATGAGTCCCAAACTAGTGCTCCACAGTTGATGCAGTCTTGATGTGATATAGAACAATGTATGCCAATGGCAATATAACTCAGAGTCCTGGTGGGTAAAGTCTCAGGTGCAGGATGAAATAATTCCTTTATATATCAGATATGAATGTGTACCTCTGATGAATCTATTTATATATTTCTCAAACCGTCGTATGCCTGTCTGTCTGTCCTGTCCCTAGGGGCAATCACATTGGACCTTTGGCCCGTCACTCCGCCTCAGGCCAATGAGATGGCTCCCTTGGCCCGCCCGCCCCTGCACACCTCTCATTAGCCTGAGGCGGTGTGACGGGCCAAAGGTCAAACACACACACATACATACACACACACACACACACCCCTCTGGCCCCCCCTGTCACGTGCGCCGCCCTGCACCGGCTCCCGGACGGAGGGGAAGCGCGGCGCGGCCCTCCTACCCCAGCCACCAACGCTCCCTTACCTCCCCGGCGCTCCCTTACCTCCCCGGCGCTCCCTTACCTCCCCGGCGCTCTCTTACCTCCCCAGCGCTCCCTTACCTCCCCAGCGCTCCCTTACCTCCCCAGCGCTACCTCCCCGGTGCTCCCTTACCTCCCCGGCGCTCCCTTACCTCCCCGGCGCTCTCTTACCTCCCCGGCGCTCTCTTACCTCCCCAGCGCTCCCTTACCTCCCCAGCGCTACCTCCCCGGCGCTCCCTTACCTCCCCGGCGCTCCCTTACCTCCCCGGCGCTCTCTTACCTCCCCAGCGCTCCCTTACCTCCCCAGCGCTACCTCCCCGGCGCTCCCTTACCTCCCCGGCGCTCCCTTACCTCCCCGGCGCTCTCTTACCTCCCCAGCACTCCCTTACCTCCCCAGCGCTACCTCCCCGGCGCTCCCTTACCTCCCCGGCGCTCCCTTACCTCCCCGGCGCTACCTCCCCGGCTGCTGGGGGGCCAAGCAGCCTCCTCGGATCTGCGCCAGTCCCACTCTCCACCACCTCTCACTCCCGTCGTGTGTGTGTGTGGAGAGGGACATTTTACTCCTGCCAGCAATTTTGTGCCTCACTTTCACCCCTACCCCAGCCTTTCACCCCCCTACCCCTGCCCTTCACCCCCCCTACCCCTGCCCTTCACCCCCTTTACCCCTGCCCTTCACCCCCCTACCCCTGTCCTTCACCCCTACCCTGCCCTTCACCCCTCTACCCCTGCCCTTCACCACCCCCTACCCCTGCCCTTCACCCCCCCTACCCCTGCCCTTCACCCCCCCTACCCCTGCCCTCCACCTCCCCCACTCCTGCCCTTCACCCCTCCCCTACCCCTGCCCTTCACCCACCCCTACCCTTGCCCTTCACCCCTCCCCTACCCCTGCCCTTCACCTACCCCTGCCCCCCCTTACCCCTGCCCTTCACCCCCCCTACCCCTGCCCTTTTAGCCCCCCTACCCCTGACCTTCACACACCCCACCCCCTGCCCTTCACATCCCCCACCCCCTGCCCTTCACCCCCCACCCCCTGCCCTTCACCCCCCCCCACTCCCTGCCCTTCACCCCCCCACCCCCTGCCCTTCACCCCCCCACACCCTGCCCTTCACCCCCTCCACCCCCTGACCTACACCCCCCACCCCCTTCCCTTCACCCCCCCCACCCCCTTCCCTTCACCCCCCACCCCCTTCCCTTCACCCCCCCACCCCCTTCCCTTCACCCCCCACCCCCTTCCCTTCACCCCCCCACCCCCTTCCCTTCACCCCCCACCCCCTTCCCTTCACCCCCCCACCCCCTTCCCTTCACCCCCCCACCCCCTTCCCTTCACCCCCCACCCTTCACCCCCCCACCCCCTGCCCTTCACCCCCTGCCCTTCACCCCCACCCCTGCCCTTCACCCCCCCACCCCCTGCCCTTCACCCCCCACCCCCTGCCCTTCACCCCCCCACCCCCTTCCCTTCACCCCCCCACCCCCCGCCCTTTGCCCCCCCACCCCCCGCCCTTTGCCCCCACCCCCCGCCCTTTGCCCCCCACCCCCCGCCCTTTGCCCCCCACCCCCTCCCCGCCCTTTGCCCCCCACCACCTCCCCTCCCTTTGCCCCCCACCCTCTCCCCGCCCTTTGCCCCCCATCCTCTCACTGCCCTTTGCCCCCCACCCCCACCCTTTAACCCCCACCCCCACCCTTTAACCCCCCACCCCTGCCCTTTGCCCCCTCCCCCTCCCCGCCCTTTGCCCCTCACCCACTCCCCGCCCTTTGCCCCCCACCCCCTCCCCACCCTTTGCCCCCCACCCCCTCCCCGCCCTTTGCCCCCCTCCCCGCCATTTGCCCCCCACCCCCTCCCCGCCATTTGCCCCCCACCCCCTCCCCGCCCTTTGCCCCCCTCCCTGCCCTTTGCCCCCCACCCTCTCCCCGCTCTTTGACCCCCACCCCCACCCTTTAACCCCTCACCCCTGCCCTTTGACCCCCACCCTGCCCTTTGCCCCCACCCCCTCCTCGCCCTTTGCCCCCCACCCCTTCCTCGCCCTTTTCCCCCCACCCCCTCCTCGCCCTTTGCCCCCCCACCCCCCGCCCTTTGCCCCCCACCCCCCGCCCTTTGCCCCCCATCCCCCGCCCTTTGCCCCCCACCCCCCGCCCTTTGCCCCCCACCACCTCCCCGCCCTTTGCCCCCCACCCTCTCCCCGCCCTTTGCCCCCCACCCTCTCCCTGCCCTTTGCCCCCCACCCTCTCCCTGCCCTTTGCCCCCCACCCCCGCCCTTTGCCCCCCACCCCCTCCCCGCCCTTTTCCCCCACCCCCTCCCCGCCCTTTGCCCCCTCCCCGCCCTTTGCCCCCCTCCCCGCCCTTTGCCCCCCACCCTCTCCCTGCTCTTTGACCCCCACCCTTTAACCCCTCACCCCTGCCCTTTGCCCCCCACCCCGCCCTTTGCTCCCCACCCCGCCCTTTGCCCCCCACCCCCTCCTCGCCCTTTGCCCCCTCCCCGCCTTTGCCCCCCTCCCCGCCCTTTGCCACCCACCCCCTCCCTGCCCTTTGCCCCCCACCCCCTCCCCGCCCTTTGCCCCCCACCCCCTCCCCACCCTTTGCCCCCCACCCCCGCCCTTTGCCCCCACCCCCTCCCCGCCCTTTGCCCCCTGCCCTTTGCCCCCCACCCCCTCTCCGCCCTTTGCCCCCTGCCCCCTCCCCACCCTTTGCCCCCCACCCCCTCCCCGCCCTTTGCCCCCCACCCCCTCCCCGCCCTTTGCCCCCCTCCCCGCCCTTTGCCCCCCACCCTCTCCCCGCCCTTTGCCCCCCACCCTCTCCCTGCCCTTTGCCCCCCACCCTCTCCCTGCCCTTTGCCCCCCACCCCCGCCCTTTAACCCCCACCCCTGCCCTTTGCCCCCCTCCCCCTCCCGCCCTTTGCCCCCCACCCACTCCCCGCCCTTTGCCCCCCTCCCCGCCCTTTGCCCCCCTCCCCGCCCTTTGCCCCCCACCCTCTCCCTGCTCTTTGACCCCCACCCTTTAACCCCTCACCCCTGCCCTTTGCCCCCCACCCCGCCCTTTGCTCCCCACCCCGCCCTTTGCCCCCCACCCCCTCCTCGCCCTTTGCCCCCTCCCCGCCTTTGCCCCCCTCCCCGCCCTTTGCCACCCACCCCCTCCCCGCCCTTTGCCCCCCACCCCCTCCCCGCCCTTTGCCCCCCACCCCCTCCCCACCCTTTGCCCCCCACCCCCGCCCTTTGCCCCCACCCCCTCCCCGCCCTTTGCCCCCTGCCCTTTGCCCCCCACCCCCTCTCCGCCCTTTGCCCCCTGCCCCCTCCCCACCCTTTGCCCCCCACCCCTTCCCCGCCCTTTGCCCCCCACCCCCTCCCCGCCCCTTGCCCCCCACCCCCTCCCCGCCCCTTGCCCCCCACCCCCTACCCGTCCTTTACCCCACACCCTCCCCACCCTTTGCCCCCCACCCCCTCCCCACCCTTTGCCTCACACACCCTCCCTGCCTTTGCCCCCCAACTCCCCGTCCTTTGCCCCCCACCCCCTCCTCACCCTTTGCCCCCACCCCCTCCTCACCCTTTGCCCCCCTCCCCACTTTTTGCCCCCCACCCCCTCCCCGCCCTTCGCCCCCCACCCCGCCCTTCACGCACCCCCCCTTCCCACCCCGTCCTTCACACACCCCGCCCCTGCAATCCCGGGCAACGCCGGCTATATCAGCTAGTGATATATAAATAAAAAAGTTCAGTGTAAATGTGCAGATAAACGACGGGAAACACACGCTATGAGAGGGGAGGGGGGTAATGGAAGGGGAAGAGAGGCCAGGACACGGCCCCACTGAGGAACCAAGTCAACCCGACCAACCACTCCCTCCACAGATCAACAACAGTGATGCCTCCAAGCCAGATATAAACAAAGGAGCATTCCAAACCTCCTAGCAAGAGAGGTTGAATAAGCCGGTAATTGAAAGATGTCTGCAACAGCAAATGCTTGTACTCACTGCACCTGATCCGTCCGGACTCCGTGGGCATGCTTGCTCCGGAACGATGCTAGAGTATGAGAAGCCTGAATGACAGGAAAGAAGAGAGCAACAGCTCCTAGTAGAAAAAAAACGAGGCACCAATACAAAATGCTGAAAAACAGGTAGGTTTATTCACAGGACCACTTTTTGGTGACATGTTGCTACTGGTTCCTTGAATAAACCTACCTGTTTTCTAGCATTTCGTATTGGTGCCCTGTTTTTTTCTCCCAGAAGCTGTTGTTTTCTCATTTCCTGTCATTCAGGCTACTCAAACTATATCACAACAGCACTGCATTAAGCATTGAGGAATTCCCAACAGCAGAGCTGAACTTCAAAAGATACTCACCTGGACGACTCTGATTTCACTGAGCGTTAACTGTCCAAGCGCCATAAAAGTTTGTTTGCTCCAAGTTTCCTATATTCTGGTTTCCCAAGAAAACCAGCCAGATTTTTTAGGCAGTATATGGACTGAAGTAGAATTGGACAATTTAATTGTTTAAATTAATTTTATTGTATAAATATTGCATATATGTGCGCACTCCAATCACAGGCACAAAAAATTAACACAAAAGTATAACTAGCGCTTTTACACTAATTTTCACCCAATATAGAATTGTGTGCAGTAATTTAAATAGTCAAAAATAAAAAAAATATTGTAAACTAGAGATCTCAATTATTATGTTTCCCAGTATTCCCCAATGTTTTAAAATATAACCATAAGGTCCACTGTGCCCGTGCCATGTCCCATTAAGTTTAATATGTTAAATATCCATTTCCCTGATTTTGATAGACAGTGGTTGGATCCTGAAAAAGATGAAGCTTGGTCATTTGAGTAATAACAATCCTAAGATCTATTAAACTGTTTGACTCCTCATTTATTCCTGATTTGTGAGTCCTTTGGAATAGCAATAAACCTCCTTCTCTTCACAGCAGCTGGTGATCCACCATAATCGGCCCATAGATACTCAGGAGACAGGATTTTGGTTGGTTTGTGATATAGAAAATATTTGTTTAAATGGCTCTCATCGTGCCAAATAGCTTCTATATTGTTTTCTTTGTCTGTCATAATGGCTTGATGACAGTGGTTAGTCAATTTGAAGACCTCTTCTACTGTGCCACCAAAATAACCCCCAGCATAATAAAAGTCTCCCTCATCAGAAGGAATGCAGGCTTGAGACTGACTCCTGCGCTCATAGGTAAAATATTGGCGTGATGCACCAAAATAGCCAGGATGTAGAGTACCAAATACATTGCTTAAACTCTCCACTCCAACATGATCATTGAACCTCATGTCTACATCCACACAGACTAAATAGTCTACTTCGTTGATGAACAGTTCACGAGAGTAGTTACGAATGATTTCCATGCGTCTCATGGTGACCTCCTGCCACCTTTTGTAGCTAGGGACGTCTAGAACAACCAAGTGTCTCCCCTCACTGAGGGTGATGTTGGGAATTTCACTGGCTCGATCAGTGAACACATAGTAGTTTACTTTGTGCCCAACCATGAAGAACTTTTCCGCTGTTTCAAGAAAAGTTTTGACAAACACCGTGTACCTGAAAAACAAACAAAAAGGCATATTTCGCTGTCTTTTGGCTAAAAAATAGGGTTGTGAACAAAAGGAAGAATGTGGAACAGATGTTCTTCCAAATAAATCACTTCTGGGTTCAAGATTTCAAAACAGCAACAGTATTGTGAGATAAATAAATACCATTACTTTGGGGGAATACTCTTTAGACGATCTGGTGAAATGATAAATTATCATCTTAACCTAACTACAGTGGCGTCTTTCTTGTTGCGTTTGTTATCTTCCTTAGAACCACACATATGTTGTTATGCCATGTGCTGGATATGTCCTGCACAGATGGAGTTTTATACTATGATACAATTAGTATAATGATTTTGTAGCAGTGTGTGGCATCCCATAATGCTGTGTAAGACAAATTACAATTTTAAAAACACCTGTGATAAGGGGGTACCGATCCCCCAAACATAAACAATATAGTAAGTAATGTACATATTACAGCCTTCATTAAAAGAAAAGACATTGAAAGTACAGCTGATACAGAAACAATAGACACCTCCATTTACCAATATAAGCCTGTAACAGGGTCAACCCTTTTAGCAAAGGGATAGAACTGTTTGGGCAGCCAACCAAACGAGCCACCTGACTTGAAGCCTGCAGTCCAGTATTGCTGTTCCTGGACTGCAGAGAGACACAGGGTCTGTGGTCTGTTGCTATGTTATCTCCAGTTATTGCTCTGTTTCATTGTGAACTTTGGCTGAGAGAAAGCTACATATTGTACTGCTGAACTTTGGATGAAGAAAAGCCATGTGTTTTTTTTGTTTCTTAAACTTCACCTACATAAAAGCCTACGTTTATTTTTCCAAACGCAAGTCTCCAGCCATTACCTCTACGGGCATCCCTTACAACACCCTTATTAAAAGGTCACAATTCTTGTAACTTACTTTTTAATAGCAAACACTGTAAGACCAATGCGGACACCTCTCTGGTGGAACTGTTCATTCAGTATATCAATGTTAAAGGTGCCATCCCAAACAATTGGAGCAAACCAGGGAGTCATTATCAGCACATCAGATCTCCTATAATGAGGAATAGGAAATAGTCACATCAGTAACATTGTCTCACTCTCTATCCTGTGCAAAATAGCAGAAGAACCAGCACTCGCATCACATTGCAATGTGACGTCACTTCGTCATGGCAAGACGTCACCATGTAGCATCTGGTTGCCATGCCAACGCGACGGTGCCGGTAGAGATACTGCTCCCGAACAGGTAAGGCACTTACAGAGGCCCCACACTCTTACCCACCACCGGCCATCAGTTTAATTGTTGTGGAGAAGAGCGTAGGGCCTCTGAATTCAGGCTCCCCATACTCTTTTCCCTTAACACACACACTCTTACCTGCTTGGGGTGAGGAGGTCTGCGTCTGGTCCTGTGCCGGTCCGGGGACCCCGCAGCTCCCTCCTCTGGTCGGGCAGAAGTTGGACCCAACTTCATATTGCAGTGACTGCTGCATGGGGAGCTGGGGACCCGCCAACCGCCGCAAGGGAGCTACAGCACCAGCCAACAGCCCCCCACCAGGGCAACCTCGATCACCCAATAGGGTAATCCGCCCCGGACCCTTTACTTAAATCACATCACTTTGGCTTCTTACCTATGATATTTATCTCATAGTTTAAATATCCAAAATGCTTCCCTGAGCAACTCCCTGTCATTTGCTATCCCCTTAAGACTGTAAATTATACATTAAACTGTGCACTGATGAATCTGACCAGCAAAGATAAATATACTTAAAAAAATAAACTCACGGTGGTTTGAGGGTCTCAGGCTTTTCATACAACATTCTGAAAACAGATTAAAGAAGAGTTTAGAATATTGTTTTGTCTTTGACCTCAATGAAAATTACAACTAAATCTAATAACTCTGGCAGTATATTGATTTTTTTTTTACTTTCCCACATAAAATAACAGCAAATACTGTATACTTTATGTGGAGAGATAATTAGAACTAAGGAGAATAGTGTCCTAATGGGGGATTCGAAGGCGCCCAGTCATGGGGGTGGAGAGCTGCAATTAGTAACTGTTACTCTAACTATTGACTTCTAATTATCAGGACACATGTACAGTATAGGGACTGTTTCCTTCTAGCTGCCAAATTAAAAATAAATTATCTACCTGGAGAGCTATGTCAGAGATACAAGTATTGCGCAATGCACTGCAGTACCTACTGGGTTTAGTCCCCAACCTGCAGGGTGAAGTCTCCTTCCTGCAGGGTGAAGTCACCATGTTCCAGGTGGAGAAAGCTGTGCTACAGGATACCGTAATCATCTTAAAGAGACAGATGGCTCAGGTGGTGATGACTTACCCCGTTATTTAATCCCTGACTTTACCTATGTCTGAACGCTTTGGTTGAAAGCCGGACAAATTTGAGGTTTTCTTTAACGAATGTGAAAGACATTTTCATTTTTGTTATTGCTTGTTTTTAGATGATAAAGCTCAAATTGGATTTGTCCTCAGTAACCTGTCGGGGATGCACTTATGTGGGCTACACCACTGCTCTCTCAGAACTGTCCCCTGCTGGGGAGTTGTACTGGCTTTAAAGCTGAATTTTAGAAAGTTTTCGACTGCAGTGTTTCTAGCCAGACTGCAGAATATTCTCTTCTTGAACTTCAACAAGACTTAAGTGATTTAGCATTGTACATATTCAAATTCAAGACTTTGATGGCAGAGACTGATTGGACCGACAGTGCACAAATTACAGTTTTCAACGTGGATTAAGAGATTAACTCAAGGACGAACTGGCTTGTGTCGCCCTTCCACAGACTTGTTCCACAATAATAGACCTAGTGCGTCAAGTCAATCTCAGACTGGGGAAACGCTGGACCGAAATGTCACCCTGCAAAACAACGCTCAGCTATACACTCTGAAATTTCTATGTACTGCTGCGGCCGAGTTTATTCGAGCATTTGCCCGTTCTCGGCCGCAGCAGTAACCTGGTGCGCGCCGGAGGGTGCCGGGCGCGCGCCGAAGCAGTGGAGGAGCGCCCTCCGATCGGGGCGCTCTCCCTCCCGCTGCCGGGTCCGCCGGGTCCCCCGGAACCCCCTGCCGCATCCCCCACATCGCGAGACACCAGGGCTCCCTCGGGGAGCCCTGGACGCGCGTGCAGGGGGCGCAGGCACCCGATGACGCGTGACCGCGCATCGGTGATGCGCGGCACGCTGAGGGAGTGCGGCTAGCACGCCGGGGCATCCCCCGGCTTGCGGTGCTAGCCGTGCTCGGATAAAACGTGTCGGTAGTGTAAGATTCCTCAGCTAGCTACTCTCCTCCTGAACCTATGCAGATTGGATCTACAGTACCAGGTCGGACTCCAGAAGAAAGACGTCGACAGAAATCAGAGTCTGTCTGTCTGTATTGCATTAATTCCAGCCATTTTCTACGAGACTACTGCCTGTCCTTAACAAACCCTGAGGTCAGGAAATGACCTTGCTCGACGATGAATGGAGAAGATCCATCGAGTAGTAAAGTTTCTTGTCCAGATGTAGCTATTCTTAGTAAAACCTCCCAGGCTAAAATTGGGAAATATTACTTTTGTCTTTGCCTATGATGCTTCATTGACCTGATGAAACTCCTTGTCCTGTTGATGCATTAATCAATTCAGGAGCATTGGGAAATTTTAATAATGATCTTTATGTACAGGAACACCCAATTCCGTTATTAAAGAAGAACCGAGTAGAGGCGGTGGAGTTGATCGATGGATCCCCATTAATGTCTGGACACATTTCTATGCAAACAATTCCACTCCTCCAGGCCTCTTATGATCATCAAGATTACATTTCTTTGGACATAATATCGGCGGCCCCTAATTTTCCTGTTATTTTCGGTTTACCGTGTCTTGCTTTGCATAATCCTATTATTGACTGGACTATGAAAACCCTTGCATTTTCTTTTACCTATTGTGTACAGAATTGCTTTCCTTGCAGATCTATTCCGACACACCCCGTATTGAACGTTTCTTGTCCAGTTCAAGATAAAGTAGTAGCCACTGCACTTGCTAAGTATTCTGATTTTCGGGGTGTATTTGACCAAAAGAAGGCTAAGGTTCTACCTCAGCATCGGGAATATGACTGTCCTATTGACCTGATATTTGGCGCTTCTATTCTCTTTGGTCGTATATATATCTGCTGTACTGTCCAGAAACCAAAATATTACGACTATATATAAAGGAAAACCTAGAAAACGGGTTTATTACTCTGTCTAAGTTTTCCGCCGGAGCTCCACTATTTTTTGTCCCTAAAAAAGAGAGAACTTTCAGACAATGTACAGACTATCGTGCTCTAAATTTAATTTAAGAATTGCTAGAACAAATAAAGGACGCCTCGTTCTTCACTAAATTGGATCTTCCTGGGGCCTATAACTTAGTTCGTATCCAGGCTGGAGATGAATGGAAGAAGGCCTTCCAAACACTGTTTGGACTCTTCGATTATCGGGTCATGCCCTTTGACTTTGCAATGCTCTGGCTACCTTCCAATATTTTGTAAAATATATTTTTCGAGACATATTTGATCAATTTCTTGTTGTTATGACATTCTCATTTATTCCAGTAAACCACAACTACATTAAAGAGGTCGCATTCAACATTTTGAATTATACGCTAAGCTTGAAAAATGCTTGTTTGATCAATCACAAATCAAGTTTCCGGGGTATGTGATCTTGGCCTCCATAACAGCTATGGATGAAATGAACAATTCAGGCCATAGAGTAGTGGTCATCCCCCACAGATGGCAAATCCTTGCAGAGATTTTGAGGATTTGCTCATTTTTACCGTCGCTTTATTTAGAGCTTTACGCTTATGGATGGTACTTCCACTAATGACCCTTCTTAGGAAACATTCATAGGGAACTCTTACTGAAGCTGTCTCTAGATTTAAAGAGGAAATTCTCCATGAAACCAATATTATTGCACCCCGATCCTCAGCAACCATTCATTTTGGAAGCAGACGCCTCAGATTTTGCCACTGGGGCAGTTTTGTTCCAACGATCTCCTTTGTATTCCTTAGTCCATCCTGTCACCTTTCTGTGACTGTCATGGGAGACTCCCGGTGTGGGTAGGACCTCAGTGGCTGGAACAGCAGGGACAGACAAGGATCGTCGGGGTCATAGGCAGGGGTCTAGGCCAGGCAGCAATACTCGTCGTCAGGGTCACAGGCAGAGGTTGCTAGACCACGCATGGTCTCCGGATTGGTAGTTGGGGGCGGAGTTAGTTGCCGTCGTCTCTGTGTCTTAATATACTGATTAGGTGTATACACATCAGAAGACCATTAGCAATCAAAGTGGGTGGATCACATGTGAGCTGTGAGTATTGGCTGGTTTTGTCATTCTGTGTCTATATATATGTTAATAAAGTTGTGATATGTATACTTTGAGAAAGCGCTCTGTGAAGCGTGAAACGTTGGTAGGACTCCATTGCCCTGTTTTTCCATGACCAATAAATAATCTTTTTTTTATGGGATACGCACCCTCCTTTCTACTTTTTTGATACCTACAGTAGTGCTCTTCCAGTTTTTCTCTTTCTCTACTAGCCTACCCTTGGACGGAAGCACACCTGGGGACCCTTCACCTTTGGATCGCATGGACTGTGTGTGACGGTTCAGGGGATTCCTTCCCCTCCATGTGTCCCTGACGTCCCACTCTTGCCTACCCTTTCTGATCCTTCCCATGCTAGCCTCCCTTCCTCTACCCGCAGCTGTCCCTCTCCGGCAGCCTCTGACGCTATCCCGGCGCCGGCGCGCGCTCCCCGCAAGGCTCGCGCACCCCGCTCGGTCCCCGGCTCCCTGCTGCGGCGTTCCCTGCTCACGGCCCCCCTCGGTCTCTGCTCCTGTCCCCTTACCTCCGGTGGCTTTCCCCTCCGTTCCTCCCTCATCCTCAGCGGGTGCCCCCATGGCGCGGCCTCGTGACACAGCCTGTGCGCGCGCACTCTAAACTTACAGAGGGCGCGCGCACACGCGCCTCTTATAGGCTTTCTCAGCCTCCTGACTCCTCCTCTCATGCCCTGCAGGCTATCTCTCACTGGCTCACCTGTCTCCTCCTCTTCTCCTCCTCACCTATCCCTGCTGTCTCCCACTTCACCCTCTGCTCCTCCTCTCTCTCCTATTGGTGTTCCCTCCTTTATGATCCCTGTCTGTCCTTTCTCTCATTGCTCTGCATAGCTCTTGTTACCTCTGTGTGTGCAGTCCTATGCTTGGCTCTCCAGTTACCTCTGTGTGTGCAGTCCTATGCTTGGCTCTCCTCTGTGTTCCAGCTTTGTTCCTGCTCCTGCTTACCCCTGGATTTCCCTGGTTTGACCTCTGCTCGTCCTGGACTACTCTGCTCTCTGTTGCCCTTGAACCCTGCCTACGGACTCTACTTTGCTGACCTCTGTGACCCCTGGACTTTGGCTTACGAACTTTACGACTCTGACTTCTGTATCCCTGGACTCTGGCGCACGGACACCACTACTCTTACTCTGGACTCCAAAGGCGTTGCAAGTATTACTAACCATCTCACTACAGGCCCAGCAACGCCATACCGCACTCCGGGCACGCCCTCACTGCTGTGGGAGCGTGATAATACCCTTCCCACCTCAGTACTGGGGACTGGCCAGGTCTGTGGGCATACAGGCGTGACACTGTGCAGCACTCAGAGTGAGTCAATCGCTTGCTACATGTTTTCCTGTTGAGGACTTTATTAAGACAATTGGTACGTTATAGGGTGTTATTATGTTCAATCTTCCTGGTGTTACTGTTTACAACAGCGTCACTCATCAGTGAGCTTACTATCCGGGACTGCAACAGAGTACCTGTATTCTATCAAGTTTTTGTTTAGGGGTCCCCTCTACAAGTATCTGGTTATCGATTTATTCATTTATCTTACTGTTGGGGTCTTTAGCATTACGCAGTCACATGATTAGCCAGGTGGAGACTGGTTAATTGACTTTGGCTGCAATTAACCAGCTCCATGCTGGATTCCTCAGACTACCAGAGGCTTTCTATTGCAGCCTAATTTAGACAGTCCTTGTTACAATATTCCTGTAGCATCTTTGTTGCTGAAACTTTCTAACATTTGACTGCAGTACAATCACACATTGTTTAAAATATTCATATTTCCTCCTTTGTCGTTGCATTCTCCACGGCCGTGCCCCCATCCCTCTGTCTTTCCCCCTGCAGGTCTCCGTAGACCGGGGAATTCGGCTGCACGCGCCGCCAGCCTCGCTCGCAGCGCAGGCAATGGGGCCGTAGCCTTACAGTAGCAATTGCTGTGGAGAGACACTTTTGTAGTGCCTCTGGCTCTTTATCTAGTCGTCCACAGAAGCAATCACTCTCATTCCACGCAGATTGAAGTGCCTGGGTTAAGGAATCTAATATCACACATTGCTGGGAAACTAAAGACAGGAATTTGCTATTACATTTGAAGCTTTAGAATCAGTCATAGGACTATCACAGATTGCGGGGAAACTAAAGACAGAGAACTTGCTGTTACATTAGAATCAGTCATAGGAATAAAACACATTGCAGGGGAATCATGTAATGAAGGGTGAACACTAGGAACTGGGCTGGTCTCTGAAATAGTCTTCAACGCCAGCAGCGATATAAATCAGGTACTGCAGTGGAAACACAGCATACAGCAAAAAACAATGGGAAGTAGTCTTGTTAGACAGTAGTGGTTATACCCAGACAGTGCAGAGAAATCACAGGAAATGCAAGTCTGTCATAGGAATTGCTTAACAAGAAGTGGTATGCTGCACACCAAATAAAAAATATATACATACAATTGACCTGTGCTGCTGGTTCAGTGGGTACCTGTCATGGTAATCCAGTTCTGAGCTAATGAACAGGAGATCCAACGCACTATAGATTTGCTGAATAAGAGAATTTATTTAAGCCACACAACGTTTCGACTGTGATGGTCTTTATCAAGTGACAGGCAAGACCATCACGGTCGAAACGTTGTGTGGCTTAAATAAATTCTCTTATTCAGCAAATCCGTAGTGTGTTGGATCTCCTTTTTAATGTGTTAAGAATTGGACATAGTGCACGCGATGGCGTGCGCGGCACGAACAAATGCATGTAAGTGCACCAGTCCGGCCATGCTGTTCACTATGCGACGCGCGCGGCAGAGCGACAGGATTTTGAGCAGACAAAATTTTAACATTTTTGCTAGATGGCCGCGTCATGGCTGAGTCACATGAGTGTTTCCACCAATGAGGGCAAACCAGCCTGGTGACGTCACGGCCACACGCCCCCCCCCCCCCCCTGTCGCTCGACAGATCAGAGTCCACAAATCGCTCAGGTGAGAGGCGCATACGCTCCTTCTTGCGGTCTGTTGCGCGCGCGCACTATGGCCGCAGCCTTGGAAATGGGAGTCTGAAAATCTGCAGTGGCTCTTTAAGGTAATGCAGAGTGAGGCAAGCCTTGTTTTGGGAATGAAAGTCTGAAAGTCTACAGTGGTGATACCAGGTACTGCAGGGAAAGGCAAATTTTCTTTAAAAAGGGAATTCTTCTCAGGGACAAAATGCACAATAAACCCTGCACAACACTTTGCAGCAAAAAAAGCTTTCGGATTCCAAATGGGATTTCCAAACATGAAAAAAGTACTTATCTTCCCCCAACACAAGAGGAAGGGATGGGTGATAGTGTGCAACTAATAACTAGTGAAACATATATAGTGAACAGTGCACAGTGAATTAAAACAATATTGTGGACCTTAGATGTGAAGGTATCACTAATGGTGGGTCTGCAGCCTTTCTTGGGGGTGGCTCGACACCCCTGGAGCTAGAGAAAAGACAAAAGAACAGGGCGCACAACGCACATAGTGATGTATAGTTTAAAAAGTGAATTTTACTCAAAAGTAATTTGTTCTGCGTACATCAAAGTAAATACAAATGTGCAGTGGGTTTACCACACCAGTAGACGGCTGAAAACGACACTCTTTACTTGATCTCAAGGAGTAGTGGGTCAGCAGTCATCTAGTCCGACAGATGGTCCCTCTACACGTGTAGAGTCCAAGACTCTCCGTCTCAGGGTGGCAAGCAGGTCTGTCCTTAGGTGAAAGTCCCGGAGCACAAAGCTCAAACCGGCATGTAGCAGCCTCCGTCAGTGCCCGCACAACTGAACGTCACTCGCATACCGCTTCTCCTCGTGGAGCGCCCGATGATGACGTCACGGACCACTCATCCACTTCTGGAGGCACCTGCTGGAGTACACAGTGTACGGGACAGCGCAGGATACACGCAGCAGCACAGGATACGATACACGCAAGATAAAGACAGCAGCACTGGCTATCACACAAAAAACAGGGGAACACACACTGGAAGTGTTCTTAAAAGCACGGGGGTACAAACAATGAGCAATGACACCCTCCAACGCATTTCGTAACACCAGGTTACTTCTTCAGGGAACGTCACTGCACATTTGTATTTACTTTGATGTACTCAGAACTAATTACTTTTGAGTAAAATTCACTTTTTAAACTATACATCACTATGTGCGTTGTGCGCCCTGTTCTTTTGTCTTTTCACAAGAGGAAGGGGTCTGCTGAAGCAGGCAAGTTGTGAATTTGTTCCAGTGAGGTCCAGAAATGGCCTTTATTTTTGTCACGGGAGACTCCAGGTATGGGTAGGACCTCAGTGGCCGGAACAGCAGGGATAGGCAACGATCATCTGTGTCACAGGCAGGGGTCCAGGGCAGGCGGCAATACTCATAAACGATGTCACAGGGAGGGGTTGGAGGAAGGCAGAAAGGGTACGTAGTCGAGGGTCACAGGCTGGGGTTGTCAACAGGAAATCCACAGGCCGAGGAACGGGAGCATGACGTGGACAGGGGAGCAGGACTGGGACCAGGGAGCAGGACTGGGGAAGCAGGAGCGTGACTGGGATAAGCCAATTGGTAGGCATGGACTTTTCAATAATTAAACCTGGACTCACACAGGAACAGGGCAGGGCAGAAGGAGTCTGGAACATAAAACAAAGGCAAGCAAGAACAGAAGACAGGAAGCTATAAAGGCAGGCAGGGACAGAAGACAGTAGAACCAAGAGGAGACAGACAGAGGAAAACCCAGAGAAGACAGAAACTGCAGCACTCCCGGTGGACAGACAAAAGAAATTGAAGTGGAGAGGGAGAACTAATAACTTATGTCAGGATTATTCCTGACAGCAACAAAAGTTGTCTAATGCCAAAATCAACTACACAATTATGAAGAAATAACTGATGGCTATCCGAGTGGCGTTCCTTGAGTGGAGACACCTTTTGGAGGGGGCAGAACATGAGGTGGAAGTATGGACTGATCATAAGAATTTAACAGATTTACAGACTGCATGCTCTACCAATCAACGCCTGGCTCGCTGGGCCTTATACTTTTCGCATTTCCAATTCAAAGTAACTTACAGACCAGGAAAGAATAATGCAAAAGCAGATGCTCTTTCATGTAAAGATCCGCCTACGCCTTTTCCAGTTTCTCTAGAATTGGTTCTACCTCCTGCACAGGTATTGACTGCAGTCCAAATACAGGCATACCCCGCTTTAAGGACACTCACTTTAAGTACACTCGCGAGTAAGGACATATCGCCCAATAGGCAAATGGCAGCTCGCGCATGCGCCTGTCAGCACGTCCTGAACAGCAATACCGGCTCCCTACCTGTACCGAAGCTGTGCGCAAGCAGGGAGACTATAGAGCCTGTTACAAATGTGTTATTTACATCAGTTATGCACGTATATGACTATTGCAGTACAGTACATGCATCGATAAGTGGGAAAAATGCAGTGCTTCACATTAAGTACATTTTCGCTTTACATACATGCTCCGGTCCCATTGCGTACGTTAATGCGGGGTATGCCTGTATGTGACAATTTTCTTCTCCATGTCAGATGGGCTACTGATAGCGACAGATTTGCTGTAAATTAGGAAGTAGTATTTTTTTGTGTGGTTAGGATAGGGGTTTTAGGGTATGGGCTTAGGTTAGAGAGTTTTAGGATAAGGGCTGAGGGCAGGGCTGTTTTTAGGGTAACGGCTTAAGGTAGGGGGGTTGAGGGTAAGTGCTTAGGGTATGGGGTTTTAGGGTAGGGTTTTTTTTTTACCTTAGTGGCCGAAGCTTCCGGTGGTGGAGTGAGTCGCGGCGAAGCACCGGCGACCATTTGGTTGCAGCGAAACAGCTGCGACCATATGTCCTAGACCGAAACTGGACTACCTTTCTAGGAACCGCAAAGTTCTCTTATAACAATTCCCTGCATATGCTACCCTCTGGGCTGCCGGCCCTGGCCCCTGCTTTGTCTGCATACTCCTTTGCCTTCCCGGATCCCTGGGTGCCATTCCAGCCCTCCCCCCCTGACCCCATGTACTTTATCTGACTTAATGGGACTCCCCCTGTGGATATCCCAGTACTCCTGATACTAATGGGGATTTGTTACTTCAACTTCCTGCATATTCCCAGTACTAAAAAATGAAAGAAATCAAATCACTTATTTTGAATTGTATTTTTTTTTCTAGATGGAAAGAATATAATATATAAAAATAAAACCCTTACATACCGGTAGAATATTTTCTCCAGTGTCAATATTTACAATTTTACATGACCTCCATTTATATGGGGGATAAGCAATCAAGGAAGTGTGATAAAGTGCTCAGGGGTACCGCTTATCAGCAATAGCAGGGTTAATAGTTCCACTCATTCATTATTTAGGAATAGACTTTACCGCTGAAGCTTCACTTCTTTTAATTGGTCCAGGTCCAGGTATGAAGCCTTGCTGGTGCTGTGGATGAGAAGAGACAGTAAATGGTACAGTGCATCTCACTACTCTCCCCCGTGGGATCAACAGGGCAGCTTTTTGGTTCACTGATGTCATGGCATAGAATTAGTGGGGCTAGAGTACACACTGTTGTGTTCTTCTGACACAAGGGTTGCTTCTTGGCTCCTGGTCCTCAATGCTCAGATTTCCATCCAGGTCAAGCTTTGCGATCGTGATGGAGATGTAGCCATGTTATTACACTCACCGCTCTCTCCTGCGGGGGACTCCCACTTAACATTCGGGATGCACATTGATACCCTGACAACCAAGACCTATGCCAAACTAGGGGTACTTTACAGGAACAAATCCTCCCTAAGTCTCCTGGTCAGAAAGCGTATCGCACAGCAGATGCTAATGCCAATTATTGACTATGGAGACATAGTATATGGCTCGGCTCCTCAAACCCACCTTAGCAAACTTGACACCCTCTACAATTCAATTTGTCGTTTTGTTCTCCAATGCAACTACAACACACATCACTGCGAAATGCTCAAAGAACTAGATTGGTCAACACTAGAGTCTAGGCGCAAAGTTCACCTTTCCTGTCTTGCCTTTAAATTCTTCATGGGCAAGCTACCCAGCTACCTGAACAAGCTCCTCACCCCTACCACCTGCAGCACTTATCACCTGAGATCAGACTCCAAAAGACTATTCATGGTCCCAAGGCTCAACAAAGTATCCGGACGTTCCTCCTTCTCCTTCCGTGCACCCCAAAACTGGAACAACCTACCAGAGACTCTCACATCCACCACCAGTTTAAGTTATTTCAAATCTAAGGCTGTCTCACATTTTAACCTGGTCTGTAACTGTTTCATACGCTCATAATATATATTTTCTTTAACTGTGCACGCAATGTCTTGTATATAATGTATACCCTGTTCATTTATGTAACTGTACTTGTAACCATGTACTATTTGTTTTACTCTGTGCCCAGGACATACTTCAAAACGAGAGGTAACTCTCAATGTATTACTTCCTGGTAAAATATTTTATAAATAAATAAATCGCACTATAACCCGGCCCCCTTCTAACTCCTACCTGATTAAAAACAATGGCCGATTCTCCTGCTTGTACTTTGTGTATGTCCCACTGCATTGTGCTAGCTGTTGCAATAACGTTGGCTACATCTGTAGTTTACATAAGCCTATTTTGACTTATTCTATCCATTATGTCACTTTCTATAATTATAAGGGGCATCAAACCAGTCAGGCTGCTATAGTAACAATTACAAATGCAGAACCTGGCCTGAATTAACCGGTGGTCAGTAGCCCGGTGGCAACCCTAGGCACACAGCCATGAGAAACGACCAGTCAACTAAAGGAGATCAAATCAATAAAGTGTGAAAGCAAATCCCAGCACAGCACTGAGTGCAGCAGCCTCACTGACGCTTGCAATACTGGGAATGGCATCAGTAACCCAAGTACATGCAATTATAACCCCTGGGGTGAAGACTGAAATAATCTCATTGGTTTGTGATGTTCAGTTTTAGGGCGGCATTTCAAGACGGTGCAGCAGAAGAAACAAATGAAAGAAAAAAGGAGAAATTAGCAGAAAACGAGAGAAAGCTGTGATCTTTGTGTTCATGTGCATGCAAAAAATGAGTTTAACACTTAAAAAGTACAAATTTATAGAGAAAATTAAGCATATTTTGCATAAAACAGTTTCACATTAGTGTGCCTAATTCACTATAAAAAAAAAAGAATAACTGTGAAACGCTTAAACTGATCTCAGACAAGGACTGCTGGGCCCCTCTAGTGTGTGAAGACTTTTTGAAATATTTATTGTATGAAGGCAAAAAGTTCACATAAAAATGATGAGTGCACGTATTAGGAAGTCATTGTAAGAAAAGATACTTTGCCCAAATGACAAGCTGCAGGAAGGACACAGTACACAGTAGTTGGTGAAGCCAACATTTCGATCCACTAAGGGACCTTCATCAGGCTTCTTCACCAACTACTGTGTGCTGTGTCCTTCCTACAGGCTTCTCGCCTGGGTGATGAATAATTTGAATTGATATATTCTTGACAAAGACTCTGTTGGGAGCAGAAACATTAAATAAATTAATATTCCATCTAATTATGGAGTGCTCGTTATGTGCTGAATATGTGTGTATAATATATACGCATCTCGGTGTCCTGACAAGTTCCTTGTTACACAATGACTGATCAACTTAATTATATGCCTGTTTGGAACACAATTTTTTTTTAACATAATTTAAGAGCATTACATCATTTGCAGTACACCTGAAAGTTAAAGCTAGAACTACTCACCTCACTGCTTTGCACGGAAACATGGCCCTGGGATGCCATTCACTGTTTTCCAAGGTATGCCTAGAATGAGATGGTATCCATGAGAAATGAGAGGTGCACCATTGCACTATTGTCCAGCACTGATAAAGGCCTCTCGGCAGTGGTTGAAGTGGTTTAATAAAAGTAGGAGAACACTGAATAGATATACATTTATTAAACAATGGGACGAAGGTCTTTGGACTGTATTTTAAAACAATGCAAGCAATATTTACACTGTACAAATAGTATGTGGAAAATAATTTCTAACATAACATTTTACCTTACAAAACACTGAAACTACATTTGTAAATAAAAAAAAGTAATGGTACTCAAAATAAATTTTTTTTCAAAATCACAATTCAGCCACTGTTTGGCTAGACGTAAACATTGGTGGCCCGTGGGGTGCCATGGTATCTCTAGGTTGCACCCTGAAGATACGGCCCATGTCATGGGAACGTGTATATACATGTATTATTGCTGTGTTCCCCCTGTGACTGTATGTCCCTGTCCCTTCTTCTGTGTTTGTATCGTATTGTTTGTGGTATTGTTTGTATTGCTAAGTGGGATTGGACCCATTCCCGAAGTAACCTGTTTGGGGTTATAACGCCGGAACCGCTGGGGCTAGCAACTAGTTTCTGGTACCGCTACACCTGGCTAGAAGAGGCAAAGCTTTGTGGGGCAAAACCCAGAGTGTCGGGGAACCCCTTCCTGGTAATCAAAAAATGATTCTTTTGCTGAACAGAATCAGTATTATATCCCTTTCCCTGAAACGCACGAAACTGCTAAGTTGCCCTAGCGTCGGTTCCAGAGGTCCTAGAAACTCCTTGCCAGGGTTCCCCAATAGTGGAGCCTGGGAGCCAGTAGGACAGCCTATCCCCACAAATCCTAATTCTTAGGAGGTTTCGGGGTTCACCCCAGTAAAAATGGACATAAGTTTATACCCAGAGGCTGACATAAAGGGCCCCCTGCTTACAGGTAACTCTTTGGACTTTGGTGTCATAGGTTGGAAAATGGCTTATCCTCCCAGCCCTGCAAATAGGGACTAGGAAAGTGAGTTAGACCTTACACAGGGATAGGAAGTTTATTTATTTTTGTGTTTCCTTAAACTGTAGTGTTTAAAGTGACGTGCTGAATAAAAGCCATGGTTTAATTTCCCCAACTCTGTCTCCCTGGTTCTACCATTTTATGTCTTGTTATCTGGTCCTAGTAGGGTTGCCAGGCCCTTACATATAAGATTGAAACTGGTAGTTTTGGAATATGTGTGATGTAATGATAGGAGCTCATTAAGTTGAAATATTTGTAACTTATCTACAAGAGATAGGAGAGTAGAGCCACGGGTCTTGGCGTTTTGCTGAGCCAGAGTTTAAAAATTCTCGTCAAACAGCTGCTGCTAGTACTTCAAGAATCAGGCCATAGATATTGAATACGGAGGAGATGGGTCAGAGTCACTTAAATGTACCGGGGTAAGAAAGTATTGGGAGATTGACTAAGATCTTATAAGGGGTATTGGAGCTTGATACCATCATTCAAATCAATAGCTGTTACGTCAAGTATTAGCTCTGATACTCCTAATCACAGTTTTGTGACTCCTAGCTTATAATGGAGAATGAATACTTTCTTGAAGTATTGGTTGGAAACTGAACACTTATAATAATAATTGTTTGTTGTATAGGGCTGCTATACGTAGCGCTTTACAGAGACAGTCCCTGCCCTGAAGAGCTTACAATCTGTTTTTGGTGTCGGAGGCACAGGGAGATAAAGTGACTTGCCCAAGGAGCTGACACCGGGAATTGAACCACGTTCCCCTGCTTCAAACTCAGTGCCAAGGTCAGTCTTTACCCACTTAGCTGCTTTTCCTCCCACAGAGAAAACTTATCTTTCTGTAATCTTATTGCTAAATCTGTGTCTAAGGCAGTGTTTCCCAACTCCAGTCCTCAGGGAACCCAAACAGATCAGGTCTTAAGGATATCCCTGCTCCAGCACAGGTGGGTCAATCAGCGGCTCAGTCATTTTGACTCAGCCACCTGTGCTGGAGCAGGGATATCCTTAAATCCTGACCTGTTGGGGTTCCCTGAGGCCTGGGGTTGGGAAACACTAGTCTACGGTAACAGTGTGATTACTATTGTATGTTTTTTAGTAAATGGGGATTCCATATATCTCACAAGAATGTGTTTCATATGCACATTCCTTATAATCTGAGCACTTTCCTTATAATCTGAATACACACACACTGTACAACAGGGCTCTTCAACTAGTTCTCCGAAGGGTCAGGTAAGAAAACATTTGGGAGCAGAAGGGCCACAAGCTTATTATAATGTCATTTTAGATACATTCAAAGACTTAAAAATTATAGCATTTCAACATTTTGCAACCATGCATATCATATTTACCATATACTTTTATATTGCAGTAATTTACAAGGGAGTTTGTGTAAAAAAAAACTACAAGTAACTGCCTAAGAAACAAGTATGAAACTAGCAAAGTCTAAGGACCAAATAAAGTGTGGCCAGTAACAAAATAGTTTGAAGAGCCCTACTGTGTATGATTTACAGTAGGTCTAAATAATAAAAATTATGTATAAACTCACCAGCTAAATGAAAAGATGAACAGTAGAGACAAACAAATGATGAAAATTATGAAAAGGCAATACTTCTTCCGACCGGACTTTCCCCCTGTAATAACAGTGACAAAGTCAGAGGGAAAAAAGCATCAGTGTTAGCTGTACAAATGCTATAATTACAGTTGTTTCTCCTTATTAGTCCTCACAGTCCAAACCTGGCTACTGTGTATCATGCTGAGTGCTCACATAGGCAGCAGCTGCAAATAATACCAGATGCAAAGTACAATGCAGCAGCAACCAGTCTTAAATAAAGTGCTTTTTAATTAATGTATCTGTCGACGTTTCCGTGTTAACTCTGGTCATGATGAAGGTGTGAGTTACCACCGAAAGATCAACCGGCACATTCATTAAGAAAAGCACTTTACGGGCGGGCCCCACTAATACGGCGGACACAGGCCCCCGCAGATAATCGCCTTAAACTGGAACATGGCATTTGTGCGGTCCGCACAGAAAACAAATTCACCTGCGACATCCCGTCTCTCCTCCCTCCTACTCCGTCCCAGAATGCAGCATTAATTAACTTATTAATACAAGATGTGCAAATTATTCGTCGACATTCGATTTTGCCTCAAATGTGGCGTTTATTCACTGCATGGTCACTATTCGCACATTCGACCTAACGTTGGATTCGTCTAGAAGTTCCAGACCCTTCCAGATTTTCACCATATACCAATTCTGCTAGAAGATACATGTATATGGGCACCCGCATCAAAACTATGGTAGATTAGCAAATTTGATTCTGCTAGTGGCAACAAAATCTAAGGGCACTAAAATAACAATAAAGACCTTTGCCACATGACAGTAAATCGATTGTTTACCTGTAAAAATGCCCTGTTGGGTTAGCTTGTGTGGGGCAGATGACAAGAGCAATTAAACAAAGTGTTTAAACACTAATCCAGCATTAAGAACTTTGATCCACACTACAATTAAAAGAGAGAGACGCCTGCAAGTAATTAATTTTTATTGGCATAAACATAATGTTTCTCAAGTTAAATGTCACACTTTGACAAGGGGGATAGGGTTCATAAACGAGAAACCTATTAGATTGATACTCTTGAAACTATTTATTTCGAAAATGTTTTACCAGGAAATAATACATTGAGAGTTACTGCTCGTTTTCAAGTGTGTATTTCCACCAAAAGGGTTAAATGAGGAATTAAATTGTAATTGCTTTCTTTGTTAATCTAATGAATATGATTAGTTTCCATTGTACAATGGAAATGTAAGCAGTGATTTAACATATGAAACATTGGTGTGCTCTGTGTGGTAATACTAATGTTGTGCCAAACGTAGTACATTGCTATCTTTTTGTTATGGTTAATATGGAAGGTGACCATGCGGTTGAGCGGTTGTCCTGGTGTCTCGAAGAGCTGAGTAAAACCTCTTGGAGCATCTATTTAAAAACCGGAACAGATGACACATTTTAATACCCCGTTGCTACTGCAGCTTGGTTTCCACCACTACCATCTCCTCTGCTGTCGGCTTTGGATGCTGGGCCCGCCCCCCGGAAAGCGAGCCCAACATCTGCAGCTGCCCGTGGGAGCAGCGCGGGACCTGAGGCCTTCCCAGTCCTGCCCTAAAGGTAAAGTGTGTTTTTTTTTGTTGGGTTGCTATGTGTTTTGTGTCTGGGGGCGGGCAGAGAGCTGTGTGTTTATGTAGCATAGGGAGTGGGGGGAGCTGTGTGTGTGTCTTGGAGGGGGGAGCTGTGCTTGTGTCTGTCTGTCTGGGGGGAGCTGTGTGTATGTGTGTCTGTCTGAGGGGAGCTGTATGTGTGTCTTGGGGGGAGCTGTGTGTATGTGTGTCTGTCTGGAGGGAGCTATATGTGTGTCTTGGGGGGGAGCTGTGTGTATGTGTGTCTGAGGGGAGCTGTGTGTGTATCTTGAGGGGGAGCAGTGTGTTTGCTTGTCTGTATGGGGGGAAGCTGTGTGTGTGTGTGTGTGTGTGTGTGTCTAGGGGGGCTGTGTGTGTCTTTGGGGTGAGTTGTGTGTGTGTCTTGGAGGAGGGAGCTGTGTGTGTGTCTTGGAGGAGGGAGCTGTGTGTGTGTCTTGTGGGGAGCTGTGTGTGTGTCGCGGGGGGAGCTGCGTGTGTGTGATTTATGGGGGTGGTGTTTGAGGAGGGGGGAATTGAGTGAATGTGGGGGTGTAAGAGGAGAGGCGCGTGTAGAGGGAGAGGGGGGTATTAAAGGGGTTGCACCCCATATTGCCACCCCCTGACCTCACCAGGGAGGCAAGGGGTTAACTGGACTGCGATCCAGGAATGTGGCTTACACCTTGTCATGTCAGGAAACTGTATGTTCCCCTGTTCCCATGTTTCATTATAATCCTGTATTTTAATGTTTTAAAGTGCATTTCTGTATCTCCAGTTCTGGAGGTCGCAGAGAGTTGAAATTTGGCCAATATGTGGAATCACTGTAGGCATTAAAAACTGGCAAATTTCGACCCACTGAGCCCACCAGAATGGAACTTATTAATATGTGTAGATATTAAAGTGTATATGTATGGTATTTTGGATCTGCTCTGAAAATGCAGACTGCATCTGCTATGCTAATAGGTCATGAGTGGCAGCCGGAGGATTGAGCATAAGTACTGTGATCAAAAGTTAACTGCCCTGATTGTTTACACTAGGAACCAAGTACTAATCAACAGACTCTGCCACTCTAATTGTTACCTGAGGGCGGTGAATCATCAAACTGGAGTGGTTTGCAAGTGTTATGTCTACACCTACAAACAATGCAGATCCTACCAGATACTTCATTTGGTAGACTGGACGTCGCCCCTGATTTAATTATGGGGCTACAGAAATAAGACCCTCAGAGTCCCAGTACACATGGGCTAATTAGCTGGGGGGCATGGGTTAATCTGTGTCTCCACGTTAGGGATTGGATACAGATAATTGTTCACCAATAGTCTGTATTAAATGTTAAGAATAGGGTTAAAGTTCAACCCAGATATTTGGGGTTCATTATATCTTGTCATAAGCTACCGTGACAGCGCGATGCAGAGCAACTGGACGGAAGATTTTTCAAACTACAAACTGTTTTGTTTTTTCGTGCGGCGGCCGCATCACTTGAGTGGTTAAGCCAATGAGGGCGAACCAGCCTGGTGACACGTCTGCCACTCTTCCCCATTGCCTCCCCAATTGCCTCCAGCTCAGTTCACCCATTGCTCGGGCGACAGGCACACGCGACGCCATGCGCTCGGTCATGCGTGCGCACCTACTATAATCTCCGCCTAAGAGAGGAATGTGAGAGGGGGAAGAGTTGTGGGAAAGAGAGAAGAGTGGAGTGAATGAGAGAGAGAGGGAGTGTGTGAGTGAGGGAGAGGGATGTGTGAGTAAGAGAGAGGGGTGCCTAAGTGAGATGGGTGCGTGAGAGAAAGAAAGGGATGGAGATTTTTTATTAACTATCTCTATCATTATGCGCATTGTATATGATTTGTAAACATATTTTTGAATTATAATCTCTCAACATAATTGGGATACAATTGAATAGGAAAATTAACCTCCATGTGTGCTACCACACAAATATATTATAATTAATGTGTATTTTCATGTGTTTTTAATATTGTCATAGTACTGTAATGTTTCGTTATCTTCTTGTCTTTTTTACACTGCATATTCAACATTGTTGTTAGATTTGCTTCAGATCCCTAGATTAACTTTATGAATGAAGCAGTTTATATGTATATAAGATCAATCCTGGATTTATAGACCGGAAGCAGGTGATTGTATATAATAAATCTGTTGTAATTACCTGTTTTACACCTGACAAAGGGAGGTTAATCTCCCCAAAATATTGCGTGGACTTTTCTCTATATCCAGTATGTGAATAAAGTCAGCAGATATCACTCTGATGGAAAGATACCCTGCAGTGTGGCGGTTCTTTACTGCAAACAAATCCTACGTTATGTCAAACCTGCTAATTATATGCTTCAGTGTGTTACCTCCATCACCACAGTGTCTCAAACCCGGCATTCATCTATTAATGCTGTACTGCCTTGAAATGCTTGACATTTCTGTAGGTAGAGTGTTGTAGACATCCTACGCCCTTAGGAGATGTGTAAGGGCAGAGACAAACTGTTCAAGAGGAGCGCTGAGAGGATTATCAGACATTTGCTGCAGCTAAATTTGACAGGTGTCTGCGGTTGGAGAATAGGGAATGTACTGCATAAAAAGATGGTTAGTGTCCCAGGCCCGTTAGCTGCGGGGGGGCCTGGCGGCTGGGCAAAGCAGTTGGCGCCGCCCTCTAGTTACCACCGGGCACTGGCTCTCCTCAGCTGCGGGCCTCCCTCTACACTTAACACATGCATGAATATTACACCCCCACTGTCACGGTAACTTATGACAAGGTTATAATATACACACCAAAAATATAACTGGGTTGAATTGAACACGGCTTAGATATGATAAATTAGAGTTTATTCCTTAAAGAAGGTGAACACACAAGATATACAAATAACAGGCAAAATATACATTTACTTAGGGGTTTGGACAAGAAAGCAATCAGGATACAGGATTGGCAATTTCTTCCACAATACAGGTTCAGATGTAGACATCCCGAAAAGACACGAAAGACAACTGAGGATAGGCTGGACACTGGTTTATATGCAATCTCCAGTCTATATCTTACTATAGAGTGTAGGTCATTGGAGAACAATTACCTGCACCCAATCTCTCCTTGCCACCTCACCTGAGGGGCACCTTAACACCCGCCCACTGGGTGGATATTATTCTAATCAGGGGGCTTAATTTCTCAGACCCCCTCCCACAAGCCTGGCGTCTTCAAGTCTAGCTTTGGCCAGGGTGCCCTTTGTCCAAGGTGTGAATTACCACACTTAGGGCATCATGCAGTAAGCAGCGAAAAAATGCATTAGCCAGTTTAGCAATTAGCCATGTTTTTGGCGTGTTAAACTGGCTGTATGCTCTAAGGGGCGAATCCCTGGCGAATGAATTAGCCACCACCATTTGATAAAATGGCTAGTAACCGGTGGCGAGACGGCTGCCTGGCGAGAAACTGCCGAGAAGCCGTCCCCTGCCGAGTTGTGTTTGCAGCAGAGAGAGATCCGCTGCTCTCTCGGCGCAAACATCAGCACAATAAAAATTATTTTAAAAACCATTTTTATTCATAGTGTTCATGTGCAGGGGGTCTCCGGAGCTGAACCGCATTGGTTTCAGGTCCGGGGACCGCCTGCTTCCCGAGATACAGGCCCCTTTATGAGGTGCCGGTATCCCTCTGCATTTAAAGGTCCCGATCACGTGACCGCGGAATATAAACAAAGCAGAGATATACCGGCACCCCTAAAGGGGCCTGTATCTCGGGGAGTAGGGGGTCCCCGGACCTAAAACCAAAGCGGTTCAGCTCCGGAGACCCTCTGCACATCTACACTATGAATAAAACACACATATCAATAAAGACTCGTTCCTTACCTTTGCGGCTATGTGATATGATAGCGAAGCAGCATGAATGTATTTTTAATAATACTGTACAGTGAGCAGGGGGTCCCCCGAGCTGAACCGCATCGCTTTGTGGACCAGGGACCCCCTGCTTCCCGAGTTACAGGCCCCGGTATGTGTGATCGTGTGGGCAGTGTCGCCGCCATGTTTATAGAGTCCCATACGCTACGTGCCCGCAATAAACATGGCGTCCACACTGTAACCGATGCCCCAAACCGGGGCCTGTAACTCGGGAAGCAGGGGGTCTCTGAGCCACCTGCTGGCTTACAGGACTCCTGAGTCTCCCGCTTGATGGTATTGGGGAATTCACCAGGACTGGCTCGTGAGGTAGTGCTGAGATCGTACTCACATTTGGTACAGCACCTCCATCTCTTCCAGATCCCCACGACAGCAGGGAGGAGTCTCTGGAAGAGAACCCCTGGGTGCAGCTTCTCCCTGAATGACTCCAGGCTCAGGCGAGAAGGTTCTTTCAATCAAGGCAATCTTTATTAACATCCTCCATGGCAGACTGCCCATCATAGCGGCTGGTCTTTAGACGCACATGTTAAAGTTGCCCACCTCAAGGAAGTCCCCCCCCCTGACTCTCTAATAGAGAAAGGGAATCTCTGCCACCTCTCCCCTAAGGGAGGGCCACAATCTGCGCCAGAGCCCTGGCACAGTGTGGATCAGATTGCCACACTCTGCAACTGACACTTGACAGACTTGATCTTGAACTCCACTCTCACAGAACTGCTAACGTTAGGAAGTTATGCGTATTATATAGCTTCCAGACGACCCACCCCTGTGTCACTATTAGTGGACAAAGAGCATGCTGTCACTTCCTTTGCTACATATTACACCTCACAGGGGTTTGAGGCCAATCCTCATGATAACTTCTGGCAAACCTGCCCTCTTAACAGGGATTACTGCACAGAAGGAGAGAAGCATGTAACCCCAAAATTACACAGGGCAACATATATATATATATCCAATACATATAAAAAATACCCCAACCCCCCCAATACATATAAAAATACCCGATGCTGAGTGGGGGGAGGTGGGTTGCTGCGGGGGCGCCGGCAGCTGGTTACAGCAGTTGCCGCCGGCCCCGGTGCAGGCACCTGTCTCTCGATGCTGCTCCCGCGCGCGCCGGGTCTCCCTCTCACGCCGACGCGCCGGAAGCTTAACCCAACCTACTTCCGGCGCTGCCAACAAGGAGACCCGCAGCAGTGCAGCGTTTTTTTTGTTTTTTTTAAATGAACTGGCGCCCGGCCGCACAGGGGGCCAGGGCGGCCGGGCCCCCCTGACCAACGGGGCCCGGGACGCTAGTACACTTTGTCCCTCGCTGTTGGCGGCCCTGCAGATAGGGACCATGTGGGGAAATCTGCATGCATTACCAGGTGTGGTGCATTACCTGTCAGGCTCACAGGAGGCCTGAGCATTCACTGATGGGAACCTGGGGTGTATCCTGGAACGTACTTGCAGCGCCTCCACCTGTGCAGGATCCTAGACTGTAGAATACCCATGACACAGGACCCACATACAGTAACTTCATACAGCAGGTTATGGTTAAACAGTTTACTATATGCAGAATAAGAACAGAACACAATATACCAGCATGACATTAGTGTCACCCTGTAACACTGGCCTCACTAGGCCGTAACCCCATACCCTATACCCAAGAGTCGCCCACCCCAGTGTGAGACAGCGCTGGTGCAGGAAACTGCAGGGTGTGTCCACACCTGGTCATGCAGATGAGCTGTACTTGGAAATTATCCCTTGATCCAGAAGCTAATCCAAGACGCCTCCACTTCAACGGTGGATAGCTCCCGCCTGGAGTGATCCACCATTAGAATGTCTCTGCCTCTGAAGCTACAGAGGGTAATTCACCAACACAACAGTGGCCAAGATATCCACACTTCCTGGTTGTGACCCTCACTGAAGCTGGCTCTACAGGACTCTGTCCCTATCCTAGGGGGCGTCCCTGTATCAGCCACAAATTGAGGGTGAGTTGAGCCTAACTGGGGCCTAAGGGGACATCTCTGGCCTAGTGCAACGGCTAACTTGTCTCCCTGCACATACAAAAGAGAAAGAGGACGGGAGAGCCCACTCTTGTGATGCTAACCAGGAGCAGACTATGCTTTGATATGATTTATCAACATCTTCATTGCAAAAGACAGTTCATGAGACTCAGGAATCCAAATGTCCAATGTAATAAAACACACTCCCATACCATGCCACTAGCCTATATAGGTATATCTTATGTGGTAATCTGGGTATTGTGCAAGACTGATCACATAAATGAAGTAAGGTAAGTTACTCACTGCTGACCTTGGGGGATTTCCTGGTCCTGTCGGCGTGCTCCTACCCAGGAGTATCTGCAGAAAGTGATAGAAGAAACGGCGGTGCAACTGCTGCAGCTGAAGACAAATAGTAACTCAAAAACTGCACTGCCAAGATCTAGGTGCAAAAATGTATTATAGGCCCATTGAAAACAGCCAAAAAGGTCACTCTGACGCGTTTCACGTGGTATCCCACGCTTTATCAAAGAGAAAGTAATACAACCGATCGCATACTTAAATACCCATAATTCTCTCTCCTCCCCTGTGACGCTGCATTACTAAAGCCAATCGGAAGCGTCACACCCCCATTGCTAGCGTGGGGCACGTAAGCCCGAGACATAGCCAGCTGAGCTGCACTGTTTGATTGTAAGGGAGGTGGAATATCCTCCCAGCTATGACGCGACGGCCCGTCTGGCCAATCAACTGCCTGATAGGACGGGTGATCGTGAAAAGTAAATAAGCAGCTTTTCAGGGCATATAATTGGAAGAGAGAGATAATGGGTATATTACTCAATAACATAAAACATACTGGGTCAAAGGTTCATGTACATAATTCATTTATGCATATCATTGTAATTGAGGAAAAAATGACCCACATGATAATGTTTAGAAAAGTTAAAACCACTATCAACACTATAGTGAAAAGAATAAAAACACACACAATTGCTGTAGAAATACCCTCACAATACACAAAATATACACTTAGAGTCTTCAATGGTTAAACCACATTAATATTACCAAATCTATCTATATATTTCTGAAAGCGTCTTATGTGTCTGTGTCTGTATGTGTCTCCCTGTGTCCCTAGCGGCAATCCCATTGGACCTTGGCCCAGGCCAATGAGATTGCTCCCTTGGCCCACCCGCCCCCGCACACCTCTCATTGGCCTGAGGCGGAGTGACGGGCCAAAGGAGACACACACACACACACCACACACACCACACACACCCTCACCCCCTCCGTCCTCCCCATCACGTGCGCCGCCCTGCACCGGCTCCCGGACGGAGGGGAAGTGCGGCCCTCCTGCCGCCAACTTCAGGCTCCTCCCCCCTCGCTCTCAACCGGCTCCCGGAAAGACGGAGGGGAAGCGAGGCGCGGCCCTCCTACCCCAGCCGCCAAAGCACCCTTACCTCCCCGCCGCTACCTCCCCGGCACTAACTCCCCGCCGCTCCCTTACCTCACTGGCGCTAACTACCCAGCGCCAACTCCCCGGCGCTACCTCCCTGGTGCTAACTACCCGGCGCTACCTCCCCGCCGCTACCTCCCCGGCGCTAACTCCCCGCCGCTCCCTTACCTCACCGGCGCTAACTACCCGGCGCCAACTTCCCGGCGCTACCTCCCTGGTGCTAACTACCCGGCGCTATCTCCCCGCCGCTACCTCCCCGGCGCTAACTCCCCGCCGCTCCCTTACCTCACCGCCGCTACCTCCCCGCCACTAACTCCCCGGCGCTACCTTACCTCCCCGCCACTACCTCCCCGGCCGCTGGGGGGCCAAGCAGCCTCCTCTGATATGTGTGTGTGTGTGTGTGTGTGTGTGCGTGTGTGCGTGTGTGTGTGTGTGTGTGTGTGTGTGTGTGTGTGTGTGTGTGTGTAGGGACATTTTACTCCTGCCAACAATTTGTGCCTCACTTTCACCCTACCCCTGCCCTTCACCCCCCCTGCCCTTCACCCCCCCTACCCCTGCCCTTCACCCCCCCTACCCCTGCCCTTCACCCCCCCTACCCCTGCCCTTCACCCCTCCCCCTACCCCTGCCCTTCATCCCCCCTACCCCTGCCCTTCACCCCCCACCCCTACCCCTGCCCTTCACCCCCCACCCCTACCCCTGCCCTTCACCCCCCACCCCTACCCCTGCCCTTCACCCCTGCCCCTACTCCTGCCCTTACCCCTGCCCTTCACCCCCACCCCTACCCCTGCCCTTCACCCCCCACCCCTGCCCTTCACCCCCCACCCCTACCCCTGCCCTTCACCCCCCACCCCTACCCCTGCCCTTCACCCCTGCCCCTACTCCTGCCCTTACCCCTGCCCTTCACCCCTGCCCCCTACCCCTGCCCTTCACCCCCACCCCCTACCCCTGTCCTTCACCCCCGCCCCCTACCCCTGCCCTTCACCCCCCCTACCCCTGCCCTTCACCCCCCCTACCCCTGCCCTTCACCCCCTCCCTACCCCTGCCCTTCACCCCCCCTACCCCTGCCCTTCACCCCCCCTACCCCTGCCCTTCACCCCCCCTACCCCTGCCCGTCACCCCCCCACCCCTGCCCTTCACCCCCCCGCCTGCCCTTCACCCCCCCCGCCTGCCCTTCACCCCCCCGCCTGCCCTTCACCCCCCCACGCCTGCCCTTCACACCCCCCCACGCTTGCCCTTCACACACCCCCCCCACGCGCCTGCCCTTTGACTGATGTACGCACACAAACCCTGACAGGCGCACGCAGACACACCCTGACTGACGCACGCACACACCCTGACTGACGCACGCACACACCCTGACTGACGCACGCACACAAACCCTGACTGGCGCACGCACACACACACACACACTGACTGACGCACGCACACACAGACACTGACTGACGCATGCACACACTGACTGACGCACGCACACACACACTGACTGACGCATACACACACACGTACTGATGCACGCACACAACCCCTGACAGCCGCACGCACACAATCCCTGACAGCCACACGCACACACACCCTGACGCACGCACACACACTGACTAACTGACTGACTGACACACACACACACTGACTGACACACACTGACTGACACACACACACACACACTGACTGACACACACACTGACTGACACACACAAACACACTGACTGACGCGCGCACACACACACATACACACACACACACTGACTGACACACACACTGACTGACACACACACTGACTGACACACACACTGACTGACACACACACTGACTGACACACACACTGACTGAAGCGCGCGCGCACCCCCACACACACACACACACACTGACTGCCGCACGCACGCACACACTGATTGACGCAAACACAAACACTGACTGCCGCACACACGCACGCACACACTGACTGAGGCGCACACGCACGCACACACTGACTGAGGCACACACACACACACACACTGACTGTGTGTGTGTGCGTCAGTCAGTCAGTGTGTGTGTGTGTTTGTGTTTCTGCGTCAGACTCACTGACGAGCGACTGACGCACACACACTGCATGAAGCTGTAAAGGGGGACAAACAGAGCTGTAAAGGAGGGGGGGGGACTGGATTGATGTGAATGGGGGACAAACAGAGAGAGGGGGGAGGAGAGAGAGAGAGGAGCGGGAACATTACATCCCGGGCAACGCCGGGTCTCTCAGCTAGTCTACTATATATTTCTGAAAGCACTGTATGTTTGTCTGCATGGCCTGTGTCCCTAGGGCCAATCGCATTGCACCGTTGGCCTGTCACTCAGCCTCAGGCCATGCCCGCCCCCACACACCTCTCATTGGCCTGCGGCCAACACCACTGACACAATGTCCCACCCCTCACTGACTCATTGGCCTGCGGCCAACACCACTGACACACTGTCCCACCCCTCACTGACTCATTGGCCTGCGGCCAACACCACTGCCACACTGTCCCACCCCTCACTGACCTTTGGGAACGCTTCAAAGCACCTAACACTCACTGCTCTGGGAGATTTGGAAACGCTACACAGCACCTAATCCTCACTGCTCTGGGACCACGCTTTAAAGCAACGAATCCTCACTGCTCTGGGGCCACCTCTCAACCCACAAAACCCTCACCGCCTGCTACCACAGATCAGGTACAGAATCTGAACTATATAAACATTGCTTTCAGCACTCCAACATTACACACGCTTACACAACACCGCACGATCACCTCCACACACCGCACGAACACGCAGCGCATACCGACGGACAATGCCTCTTAAAAACACCCCCCTCGACCACCACCCCCCCCCCAACCTCATGCACACCACGAACGCACGCCACAGCTCTCCCGCTATCGCAGCCCTTCACCCCCACCCCCACCCGAACAGCCAACGCACGCTGCTCCTCCGGAGGCCGCAAAAACCACACAACCTCATGCACACCATGAACGCACGCCACAGCTCTCCCGCTACCGCAGCCCCTCACCCCTACCCCACCCGAACAGCCAACGCACGCTGCTCCTCCGCAGCCCCTCACCCCCCCCCCCACCCGAACAGCCAACGCACGCTGCTCCTCCGCAGCCCCTCACCCCCCCCACCCGAACAGCAAACGCACGCTACTCCTCCGCAGCCCCTCACCCCCCCCCCCCCACCCGAACAGCCAATGCACGCTGCTCCTCCGCAGCCCCTCACCCCCCCACCCGAACAGCCAACGCACGCAACTCCTCCGGAGGCCGCAAAAACCACACACACACACCATTAACTTCCCCCCCCCTCACGAGACCACTATCATACTTACATAACCACCCGACAACGCACGCAGCTACTCCGGAGCCCACAACACCCACACACACCATGACCCCCCCCCCCAAATATCCCCCCCCCAAAACCAGTCTTATACTTACATCGGCACCGGAAAACGCACAAAGCTCCTCCGGAGCCCACAACACCCACAAACACACACACAAACAACAATCACACACACAACTAACAGCACACACACGCCCTCACACACGCACGCACACAAACGCACTCACACATGCCACACCCCCTCAGCCACACACCCTCAGCCACAAAAACACACACACGCACAAACACACCCTCGCCCACATGCAGTCAGCCACGCCACACGCCCTCACCCACGCAACACACCCTCACACACGCACACAAACCTCCTGTGCTGATACGACACACAAAACAACACTTCAACACACCACTACCTACCCCCCACAACACAACCAGCGCTAAACACCCCAACACACCCAATCCACTGGGAAAAAAAACTCCCATTCACCATGCTGACAAACACACTACACTCAATACAATGCAAATTTACACGTCTGACCAACTACTCCCCTTGCACATCAACACCCCACCCTCCCCAAACCTATACACCAACACACACCCTCCGCTGCCAAGACACCTACCACAGGAACTCAGCTCTTCGTTTAAATAAAAGTGATTTGAAAAACAATGAAAATGTATCCGTCTGTCTCATTTATTGCACAAACACTCATCTCACCACCACTCACACACATCCACACAACACTCACCCACACAACATGCCCTCATACACACACACACACCAAAACCTCCTGGGATGATATGCCACACACAATAACTACTCAACAATCCCCTACCCCCACAACACCCTGTCCGATGGAAACACACCTGACCTTCACCATGCTAACACACACACTAAACTCAAAATAATGCTAATTAGCACTTTTATGACCAACATACACTTGCACCTCAACCACCACACCACCACTCCCCTACAACGACAAAACAACCCACAAACAGGCACACCAACACCCCCCCTCCGCTCCCAACACACCTCACACAGCCAGTCGGTTGTTTGTTTAAAAAAAGAAATATTTTAACACCATACTACTTTCACAGTATCTCTCATTTGGGGAACAAACACTCATCACATACACACACAACACTCACCCACACACAACAAACACTACACAAAACACACACAACCAATACTACACCTACCACACAAACAATACTACAACATACACACACACACCCACAAACACGCAACACTCACACATACACACACACAGCCAACACACAACCAACAGTGACACATAACACTCAATCACACACCCACCCAACACTCACATACCCAACACTCACCCACACTCACAACTCTCACTCACCCACACAACGCTCACACACCGCACACTCACTAACACATCCCACACTCACTCACCCACACACTCACACACACACTCACCCACCCACACCACACTTACACACCCACACCACACAAGCAACAATCACACACAACACAAAAACAAACTACATACCCACACCACACAAGCAACAATCACACACAACAACAAACTACATACACACACTATTCACCCACACACAACCAACATTCACACTACACTCACAAACAAACACACACAACATTAAAACACACACGCCATCACCCACCTCACACACACGCCCTCAGACACGCCCACAGACACGCGCCATACACACACACATGCCCTCAGCCACGCCACACACACACATGCCCTCAGGCACGCCACATACCATCATCCACAACACACACACTTCCTCAGACATACTCGCAAACACACGCAGTCAGCCACGCCACACGCCCTCACCCACGCCCTCACACACACAAACCTCCTGTGCTGATAAGACACACAAAACAACACTTCAACACACCACTACTTACCCCCCACAACACAACCAGCGCTAAACACCCCAACACACCCAATCCACTGGGAAAAAAACCTCCCATTCACCATGCTGCCACACACACTACACTCAATACAATGCAAATTTACACGTCTGACCAACTACTCCCCTTGCACATCAACACCCCACCCACCCAAACCTATACACCAACACACACCCTCCGCTGCCAAGACACCTACCACAGGAACTCAGCTTTTCGTTTAAATAACAGTTATTTGAAAAACAATGAAAATGTATCCGTCTGTCTCATTTATTGCACAAAAACACTCATCTCACCACCACTCACACACATCCACACAACACTCACCCACACAACACGCCATCATCCACACACACCAAAACCTCCTGGGATGATATGCCACACACAATAACAACTCAACAATCCCCTACCCCCACAACACCCTCTCCGATGGAAACACACCTGACCTTCACCATGCTAACACACACACTAAACTCAACAGAATGCTAATTAGCACGTTTCTATTTCTTGATGCTCCAGGTGGAACAGGCAAAACATTTCTAATAAATTTACTCCTTGCAGAAATCAGAATGCACAATCATGTTGCACTTGCACTAGCATCATCTGGCATTGCAGCCACACTTATGGATGGAGGAAGAACTGTGCACTCAGCTCTTAAATTACCGTTAAACATTGCTCATGAAGAAAACCCAACCTGTAATATTACAAAAACATCTGGCCAAGCACGTGTTCTTCAAATTTGCAAACTTATTGTTTGGGATGAATGTACCATGGCGCATAAAAAATCACTTGAAGCCCTTAATAGAACCTTGCAAGACTTGCGTAACAATAAACAAATAATGGGTGGCGCTGTCATTCTTTTAGCTGGTGATTTCAGACAAACCCTTCCAGTCATACCACGATCCATACCAGCAGACGAACTTCATGCATGCCTCAAATCCTCTATTTTATGGCGACATGTCAAACATTTCCCATTAACAACCAATATGCGAGTCCAACTTCTCGGCAACTCAAATGAACAACTTTTTGCACACACCCTTCTTCAAATTGGTGAAGGTACTTTACCTACTGACTTGACATCAGGTGAAATTGCTTTTACAACAAATTTTTGTAACATGATGACATCACTTGAAGATCTCATACATCACGTCTATCCAAATCTCTTACAGAATTACACAAACCACCAGTGGCTCTGTGAAAGAGCCATCCTTGCTGCCAAAAATACTTCTGTCAATGACCTAAATCAGCGGTGCGCAAAGTGGGGGGCGCGGGCAGTTGCAGAGGCCCCGCGCTCTTCCCCCAGGCATTTAAATTAAATGCCGGGGGATCGCGTGAGGCCCCTGCAACTATTTACTTACCGGGATTCAGCCGTCTGTGTTGCGTCGCCATGGCAACGCGGCGTCAATAGACGCCGCGGCACCATGTGACCTGACGTCACACGCCCACGCAGCGTCATCTGACGCGAAAGAAGGTAGGCAGGGGGGCGCGAGAGCCGGGGCAGAGTGACAGGGGGGCGCAGCACAAAAAGTTTGCGCTCCCCTGACCTAAATCATCAGATTCAAGACATTTTTCCAAACACAATTACTCAATACAACTCAATCGATACAGTTGTGGATACCGATGAAGCCGTCAACTATCCACCAGAATTCCTACACTCCCTGGAACCATCGGGAATGCCACCACATCACCTCCGGCTGAAAGTTGGATCACCCATCATGCTACTTCGAAACCTACACACACCTAACCTTTGTAATGGAACCAGACCGTGCATCAAAACATTGATGCCCAACCTAATTGAAGCTACTATCTTAACTGGCAACGCCAAAGGCCAAGATGCCTTCATCCCCCGCATTCCACTCATTCCAACAGACATGCCTTTTACTTTCAAACGGCTACAGTTCCCCATCAAACTAGCTTTTGCTATCACCATTAACAAAGCACAAGGACAGTCCATCAAGTGCACTGGTATCAACTTACAATCACCATGTTTCTCCCATGGCCAGTTATATGTTGCGTGCTCTAGAGTTGGATCCCCCCAACAATTGTACATCTTTGCTCCAAATGGAACAACCAAAAATGTGGTTTACAAACAAGCCTTACAATGAACATACACTTTGGTTAATTTCCATCACCTATCAATATTGTCATACCAACTTAAACAAACCACAAACACCCTCAATGCACTGCACTATTCTTTTCTTAACAACAATTTTCCCAACACACACTTCAACATGACATTAAATACACTACTCTCAACAATGGACAGAACCATATTTCAACAAGCCTTTCCAATCAACACATTTTATAAACTAACAACCGTAACAAATAACATACACTTCGCTAAATTGCCCTCATATACATGTTCTTTCTACTGCTGTTGCTTTAAAAACACAATTTTCAATAATATTACATAACATTTACATGACATTACAACTTTCAAATACAACATTTACACATACTTATTCACACTTCACATCCCGGGCAACGCCGGGTCTCTCAGCTAGTTCTTAATAAAAATAAGAAAGACTTTTCATTTGTTTGAGTTACTATTTGTCTTCAGCTGCAGCAGTTGCACCGCCGTTTCTTCTATCACTTTCTGCAGATACTCCTGGGTAGGAGCACGCCGACAGGACCAGGAAATCCCCCAAGGTCAGCAGTGAGTAACTTACCTTACTTCATTTATGTGATCAGTCCTGCACAATACCCAGATGACCACATAAGATATACCTATATAGGCTAGTGGCATGATATGGTAGTGTGTTGTATTACATTGGACATTTGGATTCCTGAGTCTCATGAACTGTCTTTTGCAATGAAGATGTTGATAAATCATATCAAAGCATAGTCTGCTCCTGGTTAGCATCACAAGAGGGGGCACTCCCCTCGTCTTTCTCTTTTGTATACATTGACCAAGTGAGGGCTCCGGAGTGGACATGATTCAATGCTTATGGTAACCACACTGCAAGACTAGGTGCTTTAACAAAGATTATAGTGGCACTTTTACCCTCACAATCCTTTTTTCATTTTTTCATTTTTTATTTTTATTTTTTCACCAAGGTGGATAATAAATTGTTATTATTTTTTATTTTTATTTTTGGAACAAGATTACCATATATACATTTTTTCCTTTATCAACTCAATATTGGACATTGTGATTACAGGACATTGTTTGTTATGGAGGAAATGGATGATGTACCCATAGTGCTTAAATCTTATACATATATTAATGAAGACATCACTAATAGAATAAGACAAGCAGAATATGTTTTTGATGGGTCTGGTGCAATCCCTTGCAATGATTCCGCGGATTTAGCCACTTATTTTTTCCAGTTGGAGAACTTGTTAACATATGATCTGAGGTTATGGTGGGACATTACCTCATTGGAAAACTACAAAAGCGTGAAAAGAATCCCACGTGGCCTCAGTCAAAAAGGCACCCACTTTTGGTTTTATTACTAAAGAGTTTGAAGAGAGTTGGCGCAAGGTTTTGGATGACTGTTCTAATCGTCTAATGCAACTCATTATAGATGTTAAAATGCAACAGAGATTTGCTGTAGGAAAAGATATTTCATCTTTAAGAGCCAAACTCCATGAATTTGAATTTATGGAAACTTTTCCAACCAATAATGAAAAACTCCTAGTTAATATTAAAAATGTGGATAAAATCATTATTGCAAAGAAACAATCCAAGTTTCAAAGGGACAAAATGGATTATGAACGTAATCAGATCTATACGTGGCAAAGACCAACTTCGACCCCTACTAAGGGAGGTCAACGTTACAAAAAGAAAACAAACTATAAAGGAAACCAATCAAGAAATACAACACAGACGCCCGCAAAATCCATTCTGAAAAAACAAAATGATGCATCAAGTATGGACTCAGATGCCTCAGATCTTGACTTCAGAGGTCATGGAGTCACCTTCTCAGAGGAATCAAGAGCATCCACGAGTTCCGCCAGGGGAGAAGATCAGGCACTCGGTTCTATTATAATTCGAGACAATCCATATACATCAATGTTTACACAGTCAAAAAACGGCAAACGCACAGAAGGACGAGAAGATCCCAGAAATGGAAACGATTATGGAAGGAAAGAGAAAAGAAAGAAATTTTAGATGGAGAAATTAATAATGTTATTAACATCTCTGGAGTGGATTTGAGTGTTGACCAGCTCACTTTATTAAATAGAGGCCTTAATTTTGTCCCTGATGCAAATTTTTCTTTGTTTGATATGGTCATAGACCTTCAAAAATTTACAAGAAAGTTATCATTGAAAAAAAATTTTGCAAAAAAAGTGGATACTGTGAATGTCTAGTCTTCAAATACCACTCCAGATGTGGCTACATCTCCTTTGGTTAGCAACCAAGACAATATATTTTCTTTCAAAGAAATAAGTGTTATTCATGATTTAGACAGTTTAATTGCGGAACAAGATGAACTGTCTGATGAGATTATTGATGTTGATTTGTTCTCTTTTCTGGATAATGTCCATACTGGGTTTAAAAAGAAGTCTTTATTCTGTCCCAATTTTGTGTAGGGCCCCCACTTGTGTACGTTTGAAAGATTGGTGAAGAGGGCCTTAAATATATTATCAAAAGGTGTGTCAGTTGGAACACACACTGTTAATCTCTCTCCATCAGAACGCAAACAACTGAGTGATTTACAAAAAAATAAATCACTCATAATCAAGAACGCAGACAAAGGGGGTGCCATTATTGTCCAATCAACACAGTCTTATGAAATGGAAGCTCTACGTCAACTTAATGACACTGTCTCATATTCCAGGTTACCATGCAATCCTACAGTTTCATTTAGGAGAGAATTGGTTGAGCTATTGGAATTAGGAAGAATTTTGCAAGTGGTAGACAAGAATGAATATGAATTTTTGTTAACTCCATGTCCCATCGTGCCGATATTTCACCATCTCCCAAAGATCCACAAATCACTGGAGAACCCTCCGGGGCGTCCTATAGTCTCCAGTATTGGATCTTTGGGAGATGGTCTTTCTCGGTACGTTGACTCGTTCTTGCAACCTCTGGTCAGGCTTCTAGCCTCATACATCAGAGACACAGCATACTTAATCATATTACTTAAGGAAATCCAATGGTCAAAATCTTACCGTTGGGTAACAATGGATGTCTTGTCTCTATATAGCATCATTGATCATGACCAGGGGATGACTGCTGTGCAATATTATTTACACAAATCAGATTTATCGGGAGCACAACAAATTTTCTTGTTAGACTCTATGAAATTTTTATTAAATCACAATTATTTTATGTTTGACAATCACTTTTTTCTTCAATCACGGGGCACTGCAATGGGGACTTCTTTTGCCCCATCTTATGCAAATTTATTTATGGGTTTTTGGGAGAGCACTCACATTTATGGTAGTAACAATATATTTAGAAATCACATAATTTTCTTTAAAAGGTATACCGATGACCTGATCCTGATTTGGGACGGTACTATTGATATGTTAGGTACATTCATTGATATACTAAATACAAACCAATTTAATTTAAATTTCACATTTGACAGTCACCACACAAATATCAATTATTTAGATGTTCATTTATATATTGATCTATCCTGCACCATCCAAATGGAGGTGTTCAGGAAGATCAATTCACAAAATACTTTTTTGAGATTTGACAGCAGTCATCCCAGGCCATTAGTAAAAGGTATACCAAAAAGCCAATTCATGAGACTAAGAAGAATATGTTCTTCAGATGAGACATTCATTTACCATTCCAGGAACCTGACAAAGAGGTTTAGGGAGCGAGGATACGATGAATTGACTGTTAAAAATGCATTTGACAATGCTTTTCAATTAAATCGAGATTGTCTTATTGCTACTTGCGGAGTTAAATCATCCAAAAAGAAGTCAAGGGGAAATTTTATTAAAAAGAACAACCCTTCGAATGACTCTGAATCTCCGTTCTTTATAACAAAATTTAGCAATCAGGCACAACAAGTAAAAAACATCATACGTAGACATTGGAACATTTTAAAACTTGACAATGACCTTATTCCATTCATAGAACAGGGTCCAAAGACAGTTTTCACAAAAGCTAAAACTCTTGCAAATTATCTGTCCCCCAGTCTCTTTTCATCCAATGTTCCAGAAACATCACTTATAAAAACTAAAGGTTTTATCAGATGTGGTAAATGCAGGATCTGTAAATATGCCTGTCCAACTAAAAATGTTGAGGTTAAGAAAATGAAGAAACCTTATGTGATCAGGTCTTTTATAAATTGTAATACACAGTTTGTAATTTACTATATCTGGTGAAGAAAAAGAAAAGGTGATGTATAGTAGCGCTAATGGGAATTAGACAATATACCCTGCTTTGAGGGTGAGCCCTAGTGGTAGAAAGGCAGCCTGATGGTGAACTGATGGTACAATCAGAATAAACAGCATAAAACAAAAAGGGATACCGGCGCCTAATGAGTCCAAATAGTGGAATCCTGGATATCCAGTAGAGATAGCTCATGTCCCAGGATGATCAACAGTCTCTCAGTCTTTAGATGATCAGATAAGACTTCGTTCATGGGAAGTGGAACATGAAATGAAAAAAGAGATATTTAGTGCAACACAGCTTTAACAAATTACACAGACATAAATTTGCAGACTGGCTGACAATGATGACAAGACAGACAGACACACCAAGACAGATAAACACAAAGCAAAGCTAATGATAAAAATTAGTTTAATATAACTAAGTAAGTAAAAATGTTGGACAAAATCTGGAACGCCGCTCCGGTCGGTTAAAACCTGAATAACACTCACAGGATGGCAGATGGTTAATGGCAGTGAACTGGTGTGGACTGTTCTCCACGTGTAGAGGGTCCGCAGAGTGCCCTGGAAGCCGTGCGATCCTTCTGTGTCTCCTGGTTGGCAAGAACCGGAAATGGCGTCTCCGTCGTGTGCTGGAACCGGTAGTGACGTCACCGGATGTGGCGTCAAGGCCTGGCAAATCTCCAACGAAGCCAAAGGAAACCGCAATCCGTGCCTCAATGTCCCTCTATCACTAAGCCACAGCACTCAGCACTTGTACTGCTTATCCAAAAAAAGTGTCCAAACTCAATAAAATGGCCCTACGCGTTACATGTGTCTAAACACACTTCCTCTCACACGTAACGCGTGGAGACACAGAAGGATCGCACGGCTTCCAGGGCACTCTGCGGACCCTCTACACGTGGAGAACAGTCCACACCAGTTCACTGCCAGTTCACTGCCATTAACCATCTGCCGTCCTGTGAGTGTTATTCAGGTTTTAACCGACCGGAGCGGCGTTCCAGATTTTGTCAACATTTTTACTTACTTAGTTATATTAAACTAATTTTTATCATTAGCTTTGCTTTGTGTTTATCTGTCTTGGTGTGTCTGTCTGTCTTGTCATCATTGTCAGACAGTTTGCAAATTTATGTCTGTGTAATTTGTTAAAGCTGTGTTGCACTAAATATCTCTTTTTTCATTTCATGTTCCACTTCCCATGAACGAAGTCCTATCTGATCATCTAAAGACTGAGAGACTGTTGATCATCCTGTTACTATATCTGGTGCAAATGCTCTAAGGGATACATTGGTAAAACAATAAGACCATTAAGACAATGAATAATGGAACATGTTAGGTTTATTAGAATTAAAGACATACAACATCCAGTGTCAAGACATTTTGTAGAATGTCACCAGGGTGGACTTTCAAATTTCAAATTTTTGTCAATTGAGCATATTGAAGTATTAAAGCGAGGTGGTGACAGATTAAAGATTTTAAACAAAAGAGAAATGTATTGGATGTTCTCATTGAATACCATGGTCCCCCATGGAATCAATGTGGACTGGGAATTGCAACATTTTTTGTAATGAATTGCAATAAATGTGCAAATATTTATAAATACAAAGATTGCATATATCTATATATGTTATGTTTTAGTGATCGAGTTGAATGCTTGCCAACAAAAACGACAAATCTAATAAGTGTTTATTACATGGTGCCTCTGGATAGGAATGTTTTTATCTTTATCATCAACACCAATAGTCACCATAGTAATGTATGGATATCATATTACTGCATTATCATTTCGGTTCTGTGCAACAATGTCCTGTTACCATGCAACGGCTTGGATAATTCAGGCAAACAAATGAAAAGTCTTTCTTATTTTTATTAAGAATTTGGTAATATTAATGTGGTTTAACCATTGAAGACTCTAAGTGTATATTTTGTGTATTGTGAGGGTATTTCTACAGCAATTGTGTGTGTTTTTATTCTTTTCACTATAGTGTTGATAGTGGTTTTAACTTTTCTAAACATTATCATGTGGGTCATTTTTTCCTCAATTACAATGATATGCATAAATGAATTATGTACATGAAACTTTGACCCAGTATGTTTTATGTTATTGAGTAATATACCCATTATCTCTCTCTTCCGATTATATGCCCTGAAAATCTGCTTATTTACTTTTCACGATCACCCGTCCTATCAGGCAGTTGATTGGCCAGACGGGCCGTCGCGTCATAGCTGGGAGGATATTCCACCTCCCTTACAATCAAACAGTGCAGCTCAGCTGGCTATGTCTCGGGCTTACGTGCCCCACACTAGCAATGGGGGTGTGACGCTTCCGATTGGCTTTAGTAATGCAGCGTCACAGGGGAGGAGAGAGAATTATGGGTATTTAAGTATGCGATCGGTTGTATTACTTTCTCTTTGATAAAGCGTGGGATACCACGTGAAACGCGTCAGAGTGACCTTTTTGGCTGTTTTTAATGTGCCTATAATACATTTTTGCACCTAGATCTTGGCAGTGCAGTTTTTGAGTTACTATTTGTCTTCAGCTGCAGCAGTTGCACCGCCGTTTCTTCTATCACTCCCTGCACATACACACCCTCCCCTCTCTGTGTCCCAGCTCCAACTGATCTGCAAGCCTCAGCGCGCGAAATGTATTTTTCTACTCAGGGGAAGCCCTACCACGCGATTGGCTGCTGAGGATCACATGTATGGCAGCCCCAGTGGCTGCTGGGTCTTGTAGTCTCCTGTGGAGCTCTTTATCATTGGGGCCACGTGCGCTATGTCTGCTGCGCATGCGCGAGTTTGTAATGGCCGCTGCCGCTCTGCTGCATATGCGCAAACATGTAATGGCCGCCACGGGTCCTCCTGCGCTTGCTGCTCGTGCGCAACCTCGCGCCAACCTCAACATGGCCGCTGGGTTGTAAGCCTCTGCGCATGCGCGAGTACATTAAACATGGCGGCGCTCTGCAAAGGGAGACGGCGGCCATCCAGTCGCCATCCGCATCCATGGCGCAGGTAGGGGAGGGAGAAATGGGGGACTGGGGAGCCAAAGGGGACCTGGCTACACTGTATTATGTATGTCAATTGTTAAAAGATTGAAAATTGATAATATAGAATTTACATACACATATATATATTATTGCATAGCTCATGCAATGTACACAGCGCTATTTCTAACACTTTAATCTCTCTGGTAGTGGTTAAAAGTACAAAAGATCAGTTAACGTTCATTTCCATACACTTTACGGTATATGCTGAAATAATATGCATTGATCATGGTAAATATAAGTGGATATCTGTATGATGGCTTAATATTTAATTCTCCTGTCCCTTAGAAATGTATTTGAAAGAATTGAAACTATATTATAGTATGACGGAAACGCAAACTTTCTTTTTGACTTAATTTTGAAGTAATTTTGAATTATTTAGAAGCTTTTGATGAAATCATGAAAACTCGTTTTATTTCTTCTTCAGCCTGATTTTAGGAAGCCTCGATTTACCATCCGGGTTGAGAACTAAGCAACTTAAGTGTTAAAAGCGTAAAAACTGCTATCTTAACAAGCAAAAATACTTGCGCCGTGTTTCTATAAACTTCTTGTGATAACGGCGTAGAGGGAAAGGAGAACGGCACTCCTGTTCTGTCCTAAAAAACAAACATTTCCATTCCTATTTAGACCTTTTTCAGGGACTGAAACATGATTTGTTTTTGTACAAGACTACAGGAGTGCGTCCCCTGGCAGAATAACTACAGCAGATGCGAGCGTCTCTCTTTCTACAGTAACTACTTATTGAGGGAGGACAGCCAACTTTACATTAAGCACACACTGAGGATGAACCCCACCCTGTTTTTTTAATTTCTATACTGAGAAGCTGCTTGCAAAATAATGCACTAATAACAAGAACCCTGTTATATGTTCTTCTTGGAAACACTAAACAATGTTTGCCAGTTTGCTGAATTTCCTGCAACGTGTCTCTTTAGCTTTATTTAACTTTAACTCTCTGTGCTCCAGGCACCAAAAGGAAATGATCAATTCTGTGGGGTTGAAATTCTCTGTACAGCACTGTATGCACTGCAGCCCTATATAAGAAAATATTGTATTACCATTATAAAAAATTATCATAAATACAGTATATTGTTAGCATTGTTCTGCCTTGTTTATCCCAGTCTCTCAGCTGAAAAACAAGTTGCACAAAACGGATTTAGCAAAGTAAAAATCCCATTGAAAGCAATCTCTTTAAATTCCAGTTTTCTTTGCTAAATCTGGTGCCTTTTTGCGTTAGTTTTGCACTTTGCAGCCTGTGCTAAATAAGGCCGCGCTTATAGTGCGCGTGATGGCGATGCGACCGATGATGTCAATGTCGCCGCTAGCGAAAATTGTAATTCGCTTTCTGGCGACGTCGCGGGCGACCAGGTCTTTGATTGGTTCAGAGGCTGTCACATGTGGCGAGAGCCTCTGAAAAATCAAATTTGACCGTCTTCAAAAGTTCGCATCGCTTCCGTCGCGTCGCACTTACTATAAGCGCACGCGGCAGCGGCAATACATTTGTTTTGTTGCGTTGCCGGCACTATAAGCGCAGCCTAAGCCTCCTCCCTATGCATACTTCTGCCTCTCTCTGCTTTCCAATACTTCTGGTGCAAGCAAAGTAAGCTCAAACCTTAAATATACATATATATATAAACAATAACAAAATAAATATCACCAAGAGGAGATGCAGCTGGTGTGAGAGATTTCGCAATCACTCAAAGTAACTTCGGGAGGAGGACACAAAGCGCAAAAAACTTCCTCTCCATGGTGGAAATAAAACAAGGAATCTCAAATGGGCAGCATATGTAAAGAAAAAAAGAAAGAAAAATAGTGCAACACAATTTAATTATAAAATACAGTCGAGCAAGGAGGCTCCAACACACTCACATGCTCCAGGATAAATAAAAGCATTTTAACCACTCTGGGTTCAGACGTTATGAAATGGACTGCAGTCAGCTGTTATACGTCCTCTGATTCCGCATTCGATCGGCGTCTGACGTCACGGACCGGCTCCCTCAGTTATCCAGCAGTGGCGGGAGGATCATCTGGCCCCGTGGTAGTCAGCGCAACACAAGATATCCAAGCGGGACGGCGCAGCAGCGAAACAGCTGATATCACAGCAGAGAGTCCATAGAAAGAACTGACTGCTTCAACAAGGTCTGAGCGCACAGGAAAACCCTACGCGTTTCATCCAACGTATGGACTTCTTACCTTGGATGAAACGCGTAGGGTTTTCCTGTGCGCTCAGACCTTGTTGAAGCAGTCAGTTCTTTCTATGGACTCTCTGCTGTGATATCAGCTGTTTCGCTGCTGCGCCGTCCCGCTTGGATATCTTGTGTTGCGCTGACTACCACGGGGCCAGATGATCCTCCCGCCACTGCTGGATAACTGAGGGAGCCGGTCCGTGACGTCAGACGCCGATCGAATGCGGAATCAGAGGACGTATAACAGCTGACTGCAGTCCATTTCATAACGTCTGAACCCAGAGTGGTTAAAATGCTTTTATTTATCCTGGAGCATGTGAGTGTGTTGGAGCCTCCTTGCTCGACTGTATTTTATAATTAAATTGTGTTGCACTATTTTTCTTTCTTTTTTTCCAATACTTCTACCTTTTCTTTGGTTATTTACTGTACATTCAGGTTATTATTCAGAAAGGGAAATCATTGTTTCGAATCTGTCAGGCTCCTCTTTTACTAGTCTCTCTCTTCAACAGCTCTCTCTTCCTTCCTCTCTCTCTCTTTATCTATCTCACGTATTCTGTACTTGTATTGCAAATGTCAACAAATAAGTTGAAATATATACTGTATGAATAGTCAATCCTTCTCCCCCCTATTCTCTCTCCTCTGCTCATCTCATTAGGGGTCTTACAGTATAAAGGGCTCCAGCACTACCGTATGTTATGGAGAAAGGGCGACTTTCTCAATCTGTTATTATAGATTCTTTTTTATTATTTTACATTAAACAAAGTGCAAGATTCATAAGAACTAACACATTATTAACATTCAATGTATGTAGAAATATTTAAATCTCAAAAAGTTCCACTGCGTTCTTCATAAAATATCCTAGTTGTGAAACTATATATTATACACACAAATGTATACGTTTATTTATTATAGATCTATGTATCTTGTGCTTTTCCTTGCTGATTCCCGTCTGAGCTTAATTCAATTTGTTTTTATGTCTTTACACAAAACATTAAACTGATCTGAAGTTCAACAACTATTTCCGTCTAATTCCCCAAAATGTCTGTTTGTAATATGTATACAATTGTCTTTTCCTAATGCTGCTGAACTGCCCCCTCTTTCTTTCCATCTCCCCTTTCATTTTCCTCTTTTATTTATTTTCTTCACTTCCATCCTTCCCTTGGCAGTACATTTTTCTGACCCCTGTGAACCCCCTCCCTCAGTATAGGAATCAGCAAAGATACTCACAGTTGTTAGTGAACATAACAGCTGGCTGTTATTCCAAGCACGGGCTGGATGAGGAGCTCAATACACAGGGTTTCTGGTCGGTTTCTGTATGTTTGTGGGTGTCTGAGACCTGTGCCAAGCAGGCAGGTGTGTTCCTCCTCCTCCCACGTGACTGTGTTTCACCTCACCTGGCACCCTGCAAATAAAACATGCACAATTTTTGAAGTGAAACTTCTTAGCTGACACAAATGTGGTTCTTGGGAGACGAAAGTACAGTATCGGAAGTGACGTTATTGTGAGCAAAAGAGGCTGCGCAGCGCATACGCAGCAGCGGCTGGCGCTTGGCGCATCAGCGACCGACACTCGGCGCATCAGCTGCCGACACTCTGCGCATGCGCAGGAGAAGCAGCACACACTTGGGAGACGGAGACACCCACATACGACACACACAGACACACACAGAGAGACACACACACGAGGAATTCACAGTTACTATAAATATAGAAGTGCAACTAGCTAAAATGGGGGGTGCTAAGTCAAATGTCTTTGCGTTTTGTCAATGAAATTGTGCTTTGATTTTTCATTGAAATCCGCATCACAAATACAATTTCTGTGACAAAGAGCATACGTAACCACACTGGCAATCAATGGGTGTATTGGTGTTTGAATTGCATTGTAATGTTTATTGGGGGTAGAGGCTGTGGGTAAAGGGGGCAGTTGCCCCAGGGTGTGTGGTTAGACCTCTGTGAGGATTCAGGAGTCACGCCGCTCATGGCGTGCTCCTCACTTACCTGCAGCTCGGTCTGGGTCTCCCGCGGCTCACATGGACTCCTGCTGCAAACCACCGAGTCCCGTTGCTCCTATGCGCGTGCGCGCATGTCAGCTTCCTTCTTCTGCCCTCGGATCAGGGCGTGGGTCCGCGCACGCAGCCACAGGCGCTGCTACACGGAGGCGCGGCCACACGGAGGCGCACCCGCCTCTTAAAGGCACAGTATCCTTTTCTAATGCCACAATACAATACTCCAATTCTTCTGACGTCTACAGCTCCTCCTCCAGGAACTCATCTAGACCTATCCCTGTCTCAGCCTGGCCCATTCACACACCCCTACCTTACTACTCTGCCATTGGACCCTCTTGCCTATATATACCCTACGGATTCACTAACTCGTCGGCTGAGCATAGAACCAGTTGTTCTCATCACTCTCTGCCTCCCTAGTTCTGTTTTGCAGACTTCCTCGTGTACTGAACCGGCTTCCGCTACGTCTTCCTGCACCTCTGGCATCCCGAACCTGGCATACGGCTACACGACTCTCCGCACCTCTGGCATTCCGATCCTGGCTTATGGTAAACGATTACGTCCCTCTCTCTAACCCCGGACTTGGCAAACGGCACCCTCTACCAACCGTACCTCTCCTACCCCGATCCGGAATCCCAGACCAATCTACTCTCAAGACGTGCCCTCGTGGCTGTGGGTGGCGTTCTAACCTTTCCCACCTCGGCACCGCGGTCCCGTCTCGTTTGTGGTGAGCACTTCCTTACATTATGCTCAGCCCAACAAACATGGACCCCGCTGAGGTGGAGCGCACTTTAAATGCCCATACTACTCTTTTTACCAGACTAGAGACTTATTTGGAACAAGCGGACAGGCGGATGGATACGTTGCAGCAAAGCGTACACTCCCTTACGGTTCAAGTTCGAGCACTCACTCGGCAAACTTCACCCGTGGCTTCCTCTGCACCTGCTAATCCATTTCCTACACCTCCGTTTGCTCTGGAACCTCGTATTCCACCCCCCAAACACTATGCTGGGGACCCCCAAGGATGTCGGGGCTTCCTTAACCAATGCCTCATCCAATTTCGTCTCTCTCCCTCTCGCTTTGTCTCTTCAGTTTCCAGGGTTGGCTATATCCTGGCTCTTCTCACCGACCAGGCACTGGCGTGGGCTTCACCCATCTGGGAACAACAGGGCCCTCTCACACAGGACATCGATCTCTTCGTCGAGGAGTTCAGAAGAGTCTTCGACACCCCTGCACGGAAATTAACGGCAGCCTCTTCTCTTCATCACATAACCCAGGGAGATCGTACTGTCGCCGGGTATGCTGTGGAGTTCCGCACTCTTGCCGCTGAGACAGGTTGGAATAATGAAGCACTATCTTCTGCATTTTGGCAGGGTTTGTCTGAATCCCTGAAGGATGAGCTCGCTGCGTGGGATCGTCCCACTGATCTGGAGGAGTTGATCACTCTGTCTGTTCGTGTGGATCAGCGTCTACAGGAGCGAAGATACGAACGTTCTCGTTACCGTCAACGGGTTTCAAGAAATCTTGCTCCTTCTTTCAGTCCTCCGGCTCCTCCTTCCGAGAACATTCCTGAACCAATGCAGTTGGGAGGTAACAAGCTGTCTCCTGGCGAGAAACAACGTCGGCGCAATGCCGGTCTCTGCATGTACTGTGGCAATTCCAGTCATACTTTACCCCAGTGTCCTCACAAGCCGGGAAACGCCAACTCCAATGAGATCCCGGAGAGTTTCGTTGGGAATCCTTACCCTTTCTCCTATCATCAGTCACGTACTCCACACCAGGATAATGTTGCCTATAACACTGTCTGGGGAGGGGTTCCACGCTCAAGCAGAGGTATTCATTGATTCCAGTTCCGCAGGCAACTTCATCGATGAGACTTTCATTAGACGGAACAGTATATCCCCTTGTCAACAAGAGGACGCCTGTAGGTCTGGAGGCCATTGACAGTCGACCTCTACAGCCGGCATTTATCACGCTTCAGACGGGGCCTCTCCTGCTGCAGTTCTTCGACGGCCATTCAGAGTTCATTACCCTCGATGTGATCCACTCTCCTTCTGCTGACCTGATTTTGGGCCTTCCCTGGCTTCAACTTCATAACCCTCGCATCGATTGGACGAATGAGGAACCTATCCAGTGGTCCACTGCGTGTGCCAAGACCTGTACCAGGATTTCCCAGAGGATTGGTGGCTTGTCTACCCTGCCAGAGAAGATCGACTCTCTACCTTCTGTGTACTGGGAGTTCCGTGATGTGTTCGACAAGGCACGTTCCGAGGTGCTACCCCCGCACCGCTCCTTCGATTGTCCCATTGATCTACTTCCTGGGGCTCCGCTTCCCAGAGGACGATCCTATCCTCTATCTCTCCCAGAGACGAAGGCTATGAACACTTACATCGCTGAAAACTTAGAGAGGGGTTTCATCAGAAAATCTTCCTCCCCTGTTGGAGCAGGCTTCTTCTTTGTCAAGAAGAAGGACGGTTCTCTCCGTCCATGCATAGACTACCGGGGTTTGAATAATATCACACGCAAGAATCGCTACCCTCTGCCTTTGATTCCGGAACTCTTCGACCGCCTCCAGGGAGCAACTATCTTTTCTAAACTGGATCTAAGAGGTGCCTACAATTTAGTAAGGATACGAGAGGGGGACGAGTGGAAGACTGCTTTTAACACCCATGACGGCCACTATGAATACCTGGTTATGCCGTTCGGTCTGTGCAACGCACCAGCAGTTTTCCAGGATTTTGTCAACGAGATTTTTCGGGACATTCTTAACACATTTCTTATTGTTTACTTAGATGACATCCTCATCTTTTCTAAATCCGCTCAAGAACACATCAAACACGTTCAACAAGTGCTGTTACGTCTTCGGGAGAACCATCTCTTTGCGAAATTGGAGAAATGTCAATTTCACCTCAAATCGGTGGCGTTTTTGGGTTACGTTATCTCGGACTCCGGTTTCAATATGGATCCAGAAAAACTTACGGCTATTTTGGACTGGCCTCGTCCGACCACTCTCAAAGCCGTGCAACGCTTTTTAGGTTTTGCAAACTATTATCGACGTTTCATCCGCAATTTTTCCTCTACTGTATCTCCCATAACTGCTCTCACTAAGAAAGGTGCAGATCCTTCTTCATGGTCTGAAACCGCCATAGGGGCGTTTGATCTGCTAAAAAGGCTTTTGTGTCTGCCCCCATCCTCACCCACCCAGATCCTAAACTCCCATTTACCTTGGAGGTAGATGCATCGGACATCGGGGCTGGGGCTGTTTGTCCCAGAGAACATCTCCCTTAGCCAGACTGCACCCATGTGCCTTCTTCTCGAAGAAATTTTCGTCCGCAGAACGGAATTATGATGTCGGGAACCGGGAGCTTTTGGCGATCAAATTGGCTTTAGAAGAGTGGAGACACTTCTTAGAGGGTACTGACACACCTATTACCATTCTTACGGACCATAAGAACCTTCTCTACCTAGAAGGGGCACGTCGTTTGAACTCTCGACAAGCTCGCTGGGCATTATTTTTTTCACGATTTAATTTTCTCATCTCCTTCATTCCTGGCTCCAAGAATCTAAAGGCGGACGCCCTATCTCGACAGTTCCTTGCGGAGGACAGGTCTGAAGAGCAGCTTGAGTCTATTATTCCCTCTAGGTGTATCCTGTCCGCTAACTCCTTTGATATCATGGGCAAGATTCAATCCGAGCAATCACAGACTCCTGGGGGGCTCAAGGTTCCGGAGGGAAGACTCTACATGGCACCCCATCACCGCAAAAAGGTTCTCGAGTGGTGTCATTCCTCTAAATCGGCAGGACATCCTGGGATACGGAAGACCAACGACCTTGTTCAACGTACCTTCTGGTGGCCAGAGAGGGCTAAAGATGTGGAGGAGTTTGTCAAAGCATGTAGCACTTGCGCTCACAACAAAGTACCTCGGGTCAGACCTGCAGGGCTTCTTCTTCCTTTACCCATTCCAGACCGTCCCTGGAACCATATTTCTATGGACTTCATTGTAGAGCTTCTAGACTCCAAAGGGAAAAATACGATTCTTGTGGTCATTGACCGTTTTTCCAAACAGAAGCACCTTGTTCCTTTCAGGGGTCTTCCGAATTCCTCCAGGCTGGCGGATGTTTTCATCCAGGACATTTTTCGTCTTCACGGAGTACCTTCTACCATTGTCTCTGATCGTGGGTCTCAATTCGTGTCAAGATTTTGGCGTGCCTTTTCCCGAAAATTGGGGATTTCACTTCAGTTCTCCTCAGGATACCATCCCCAGACCAATGGGCAGACAGAGAGGGCCAACCAAAACCTGGAACAGTACCTTCGATGTTTTATAACCGATACACAGGAGGACTGGGTGGATCTGCTCCCTTGGGCTGAGTTTGCTCTGAACTCTCTTCGCAATGACTCTACCCAAGAATCTCCATTCTTTATAAATTATGGATTTCATCCTTCTCGGTTACCCTTCTCCTCCCTATCCTCAGGGGTACCAGCGGTGGACAAGCGCGTCTCCCGGCTGAAGGTCTTATGGTCCAAGATTCAGGAGAACTTAAAGGTGGCCACAGGGAGACAGAAACTCCAGGCAGATCGCCTTCGACGCCAAGTGCCGGAGTTCGCCCCAGGAGACAGGGTGTGGCTTTCTTCCAGGAATATCCGACTAAAGGTTCCTACCATGAAGCTTGCTCCCAAATTCCTCGGTCCCTTTCCCGTGGTTAGGACGGTTAATCCTGTGGCTTACGAGCTACGCCTCCCACCTTCAATGAAGATACCTTCGGTCTTCCATGGGTCTTTACTCAAACCAGTGTTTCAGAGTCCTCGCTTTTCCAAGAATACTTCTCCTCCACTTCCGATTATGATTCAAGGTCAACAGGAGTACGAGGTCCAGTTTGTCCTGGATTCTAGGATTTCCAGAGGAGGAGTACAATACCTGGTTCACTGGAGGGGGTTCGGACCAGAGGAACGTTCATGGATTCCCCACCGGGATCTTCATGCACCTCGTCTTCTCCAGGCTTTTCATCGTAAGAATCCCTCCAAGCCTTGTCATGGACGCCCAGAGGTTGCCCCTGAAGGGGGGGGGGGGGTACTGTGAGGATTCAGGAGTCACGCCACTCACGGCGTGCTCCTCACTTACCTGCAGCTCGGTCTGGGTCTCCCGCGGCTCACATGGACTCCTGCTGCAAACCACCGAGTACCGTTGCTCCTATGCGCGCGCGCACGTCAGCTTCCTTCTTCTGCCCTCGGATCAGGGCGTAGGTCCGTGCACGCAGCCACAGGCGCTGCTACACGGAGGCGTGGCCACACGGAGGCGCACCCGCCTCTTAAAGGCACAGTATCCTTTTCTAATGCCACAATACAATACTCCAATTCTTCTGACGTCTACAGCTCCTCCTCCAGGAACTCATCTAGACCTATCCCTGTCTCAGCCTGGCCCATTCACACACCCCTACCTTACTACTCTGCCATTGGACCCTCTTGCCTATATATACCCTACGGATTCACTAACTCGTCGGCTGAGCATAGAACCAGTTGTTCTCATCACTCTCTGCCTCCCTAGTTCTGTTTTGCAGACTTCTTCGTGTACTGAACCGGCTTCCGCTACGTCTTCCTGCACCTCTGGCATCCCGAACCTGGCATACGGCTACACGACTCTCCGCACCTCTGGCATTCCGATCCTGGCTTACGGTAAACGATTACGTCCCTCTCTCTAACCCCGGACTTGGCAAACGGCACCCTCTACCAACCGTACCTCTCCTACCACGATCCGGAATCCCAGACCAATCTACTCTCAAGACGTGCCCTCGTGGCTGTGGGTGGCGTTCTAACCTTTCCCACCTCGGCACCGCGGTCCCGTCTCATTTGTGGTGAGCACTTCCTTACAACCTCTCAGGTGGGTAGTGGGAGGGGTTAACCCTTTCATTACCATAGCGGTTACTACCACTAAGGTAATGAAGGGGTTAATCTCTCCCGCAACCTTGCCGGTAGGCCTAAGCAACCACCCTGGGGCAACTTTCTCCTTCACCCACCCCCTCAACCCTCAATAAACCATGTACTCTGGCTTAGGAGGACTGGTAGGGGTGCCTTCATTGACTTGGCGACTAGTTTCTAAGGTAATTAAGCTTCTTTTATTTTGATAACATAGAATTGAAGCAGAGGGTCTATGGAGCTGAACCGCATTCATTTCAGCCTCGTTGACGCTCTGCTTCCCGAGTTACAGGCCCCGTTATCTCTCTGCATTGTTTAAATGTCCCGCTCACGTAGGCTGTGACGCAGGAGAATTTAAACATGGCAGCGATACCGGGACCCCATAATGGGGCATGTAACTCGGGATCAGGGGTCCCTGAGGCTAAAAATCATGCGGTGGAGCTTCTGAGACCCCCTGCTTCAATACGAAAATAAAATGAAAGCCGTGCGATTGCCTGTTAGAGGCGTGCAGGTAGAGCGACAGATTGAGTCTCACTCTACTGCGCATTTCTATCAGACAGGTGCCGTCTGGTAGAATTCACACAGCGCGTTACCTTTCAGACACAGGGATCCCCGCTATGTTAATCCCGATGAGCCATTGCCGACTGCTATGGAGTGTGCGCCGCGGACTGTCAAAGCATTGACATGGTTGACCAACACATTCTCGCAGCCGCATGACAGACCATAGCGCTGCATCTGTAGTGTGTGTTTAAAGGTCTCGGCACCAAAATATCCCCCTCCTGAGCCTATGGTAGCCCACAGAGAGAATCAGTGTCTCTTCAGTCTCCAACAGTGTGCATGTGCTCCTTCATGTTTAGAGCGGCCGTGTCCCCACTCAGTGCAGGACTGCAAAATGATCATCGATGCAAAGATGTCCTCTGAATTAAGGTACATGTTATCTCAGGATATCCTGAATCTAAGTCTGTGTCTAAGTCCCCAGGACATACTTGAAAACGAGAGGTAACTCTCAATGTGTTTCTTTGTGGTATAACATTTTATAAATAAAATAAAAGTCTGCAACACACCCGACAGCACTTAACAATTGGTTTAATATGTTGGCACACGGGCACGCACTAACGCTCTATTCTTCTGTATGTTTCTTCTGCGACAAAATCACTTACAGCAACGCTTTATATAAAGCACTCTTGGGGGTTCATGCAGTAAGCAGCGGAAAAAAGCATTAGCCAGTTTAGCAATTCGCCATGTTTTTGGCGTGTTAAACTGGCTGTATGCTGTAAGGGGCGAATCCCTGGTGAATGAATGCGCCACCACCATTTGATGAAATGGCGTGTAACCGGTGGCGGGATGGCTTCTTGGCGAGAAGCTGCAGAGAAGCCATCCCCTGCCGAGTTGTGTTTGCAGCATAGAGAGATCCGCTGCTCTCTCGGCGCAAACATCAGCACATTAAAAATTATTTTTAAAACCATTTTTATTCATAGTGTACATGTGCAGGTGGTCTCCAGAGCTGAACCGCATTGGTTTCAGGTCAGGGGACCCCCTGCTTCCCGAGATACAGCCCCCTTTATGAGGTGCCAGTATCCCTCTGCGTTTAAAGGTCCCGATCACGTGACCGCGGCCTGTAAACCAAGCAGAGGGATACCGGCACCCCCTAAAGGGGCCTGTATCTCGGGGAGCAGGGGGTCCCCGGACCTAAAACCAAAGGGCTTCAGCTCCAGAGACCCTCTGCACATCTACACTATGAGTAAAACACACACATCAATAAAGACTCGTTCCTTACCTTACATGGTATCTGCTATGGTAGCGAAGCAGCATTAATATTTATTTAATAATACTGTACAGTGAGCAGGGGGTCCCCCGAGCTGAACCGCATCACTTTGTGGACCAGGGACCCCCTGCTTCCCCAGTTACAGGCCCCGGTATGTGTGATCGGATGGGCAGTGTCGCCGCCATGTTTATAGCGTCCAATACGCTACATGCCCGCAATAAACATGGCGTCCACACTATTGCCGATGCCCCAAACCGGGGCCTGTAACTCGGGAAGCAGGGGGTCTCTGAGCCACAAATCAATGCGGTTCAGCTCAGGGGGCCTCCTGCTCCCGCACAATATTATTAAAATACATTAATGCTGCTTCATTACCATAGCGGATAGCCGCTAAGCCAATGAAGGGGTTAACGCATAATAGCATGTTTATTGGGGACAAATGCCCCCAATAAACATAGCAGCAATACACAACATACAATACAGTAATGGGCACAATGACTATTATCCACAAATGGATAATAGTGCAGTTGTCCATTTAAAACACATACAGAACAATAAAGACATTAAATACATATAGCACTCACCCATGTGCGGCTGCCACGATGAAGGCCATCCTCATCTTTATCCTGCCCATGCCCCATCCGCTTCTGCAAAACAGACACAAGAATTAAAACCTCCAATGTAATGTCCAATAACACCTTCATCACCATAGCGGTTATTAACCGCTACAGTCATTAAGGGGTTAACCCACCATCACCCACATACCCTCCCACACTAACCCCCCCAGCCCCTGAGGCCTAACCTCCCTCACCCGCTACCCACAAGGGAGTCCTACCACATACCCTTGGGGCCAATACCCCCTCCCCCCAACACATACAGTACAATAATGTGCCAAATAACTATTATCCACATAGGGATAATACATTATTTGGCCATTATTAAAAACATTAAATACCGTTGTAAAATAAAGAAAATTCTACTAACCTCATCAATAAGAAGGCTCCGTCGCCAGCATCATCCTTGGGGTCCGTTGCCAAAATAATAAATAGCCAATACATATCAATACCATTCACATACCAATGAACCCCTTAATCACCTTATCGGGTACTAACCTCAAAGGTAATTAAGGGGTGAAGCCATCCTGCAATGGCAACACCACTTATGCATAACATCCTCAATTAATTAAAAAGCAATTTCCTAAACAAATCTCATGTAATCATTCAATCTGAAGCCTCAAATGCCACTTAAAACATTGCATTTACAGTGTATACATGTAGCATAACATGTAAGCTACATGTACACGCTGCAAATCAATGTTAACAATACAATAATCCAACTAAAATAGCCTGACATCACAAGAACTATATTATTTAATCTAATAAAGTCACCATCAATGAATTAACAGACATGAATTACATCCCTAAACAATTAAAATACCATCCATACCAATTACACAATTAACTATAGCTATCGTTACAGAGAACAAGTTCAAAACCTACAAAAAAGGACACCAAAAATTAAAATATACTAAAGCAAGCCTCTCCATAACCTAGAGTACAGCATAGAAGCCCAAAAATTACATCTCTCTAATAATAAAATACATTTAACACACATCTATGCATAGCAGCATAGCCACAATCATTACAATACAGTAAGTCTTACATACAGTTACAGTAAGTCATCATTTTTTTTTACATCGGCCAAAACACATGGTTTTCACTGCCCAATCAGGGCCGTGGGAACCATATGACAAAAATGTGACGTCATAGGCCTTTAAAAGCCTATGTCTTCTCATTTTGAAGCCAGACGCCGAGGAGGAAGGACCTCCGGTGAAGAAAGAAGACCAGGGCGTGGCCGCAGACGGGGAGAAGACCCCGGAAGAAGGTAGAAGAATACAGATGAAGATGGATTACAACTAGAAGACCCCTGGATTGTCGTGTTTTATTATTTTAATGTTTATTATTTTCTGGTTTATTATTTTATGGGTTCCTGATCGTGGATTGGTTCGTGAGTAAGCTGATCAACGGGAGTCAGTGAGTGGGTCAAGTAATGGTAAGTTAAATAAAGAAATGTATTTAATGTAACTGTGGTTTTTTTTGCGTTTTCATGTGTTCATTTTTTTTTATGCATATCATTTCTTGCCACTGTATGTATGTATGTCTAGAGAGATATATACATACAGGGTAAGAAATGATAGTGTTGTTAAAGCTTGACTTACTGTATTGTAATGATTGTGGCTATGCTGCTATGCATAGATGTGTGTTAAATGTATTTTATTATTAGAGAGATGTAATTTTTGGGCTTCTACGCTGTACTCTAGGTTATGGAGAGGCTTGCTTTAGTATATTTTAATTTTTGGTGTCCTTTTTTGTAGGTTTTGAACTTGTTCTCTGTAACGATAGCTATAGTTAATTGTGTAATTGGTATGGATGGTATTTTAATTGTTTAGGGATGTAATTCATGTCTGTTAATTCATTGATGGTGACTTTATTGGATTAAATAATATAGTTCTTGTGATGTCAGGCTATTTTAGTTGGATTATTGTATTGTTAACATTGATTTGCAGCGTGTACATGTAGCTTACATGTTATGCTACATGTATACACTGTAAATGCAATGTTTTAAGTGGCATTTGAGGCTTCAGATTGAATGATTACATGAGATTTGTTTAGGAAATTGCTTTTTAATTAATTGAGGATGTTATGCATAAGTGGTGTTGCCATTGCAGGATGGCTTCACCCCTTAATTACCTTTGAGGTTAGTACCCGATAAGGTGATTAAGGGGTTCATTGGTATGTGAATGGCATTGATATGTATTGGCTATTTATTATTTTGGCAACGGACCCCAAGGATGATGTTGGCGACGGAGCCTTCTTATTGATGAGGTTAGTAGAATTTTCTTTATTTTACAACGGTATTTAATGTTTTTAATAATGGCCAAATAATGTATTATCCCTATGTGGATAATAGTTATTTGGCACATTATTGTACTGTATGTGTTGGGGGGAGGGGGTATTGGCCCCAAGGGTATGTGGTAGGACTCCCTTGTGGGTAGCGGGTGAGGGAGGTTAGGCCTCAGGGGCTGGGGGGGTTAGTGTGGGAGGGTATGTGGGTGATGGTGGGTTAACCCCTTAATGACTGTAGAGGTTAATAACCGCTATGGTGATGAAGGGGTTATTGGACATTACATTGGATGTTTTAATTCTTGTGTCTGTTTTGCAGAAGCGGACGGGGCATGGGCAGGATGAAGATGAGGATGGCCTTCATCGTGGCAGCCGCACATGGGTGAGTGCTATATGTATTTAATGTCTTTATTGTTCTGTATGTGTTTTACATGGACAACTGCACTATTATCCATTTGTGGATAATAGTCATTGTGCCCATTACTGTTTTGTATGTTAGGGGGGTATAGGTGTTTTGGGGGTAATATATATATATTTATATATATATATTATATTTATTTAGTTAGTGTGGGGCTGGTGTGTGTTTTTTTTTTATTGTGGTTAGCGGGGTGGGTGAAGGGGGTATTAGCCCCAACGGTGGTTTGTTTAGGGCTTGCGGGGGGGTAGCGGGAGGCCTTAACCCCTTCATGACCGTAGCGGTATTAACTGCTATGGTCGTGAAGGGGTTAAGCGCACCCGCAACCCCCCCCCGCAAGCCCTAAACAAACAACAAGGGCCAAATACCCCCTTCACCCACCCCCGCCACCCACAATAAAGCTGGCACGGCTGTTTAACCCCTTCATTGCCTTAGCGGTTAACCGCTAAGGTAATAAAGTGGGCTTTAAATGCATTTTTCCTGCCTCGGATGCATGCCGGGGGGGTCCGGTGCTGGTATTAATGGTATCAGCTCCGGAGACACCCGGCATCAATCCCAGCCAGGAAAAAGGCCTGAATTTTTTCTAAGTGCCCATCCGCTGCCTCTGAGCAGCAACTAGCCATCTTTTTCTGGCGTGGCTGATCCGCCAGCAAAACGCCATTCTAGAGAGGCGAATAGCTCCGCTTAGCTACTCGCCTCTACTAGAATACAGCGTGGCGGGAAAATTTGAATTTTTAGGCGGAAAGCGCCTTCTCGCCCCGCCACCGGCGGAAAAAAACAAACCGCCAGAAAAACTGGCGGTTTAGTTGCATCTCGGCACTTTCTCGCCCGTTACTGAATACGGATAGGCTTTTTAGGTGGGAAAATGCCGAGAAATGCCTTTCCGCTGCTTACTGCATGAACCCCTTGGTGTTCATTCTGTACCTGCTCTCCAACTTATCAGCTTACTGGAATATGAAGCTCGGAAGAGCATTTTTCTAGAGCCGATCTCTCTAGACAATATGACTGTAATTATTACCTCATAATTTAAGATAAGTGGTGTAATTAGATCTACATTTGTTTTTAAAAAAAAATGAGTATAGTCAAAGTACCTGCATCACTAATTGAAAAAATAATATACAAATAGGTAAGGGGGCATGTGGATGTTTTCATACTGATTTATACAAATGTTTTACCAGGAAGTAATACATTGAGAGTTACTGCTCGTTTTCAAGTATGCCCTGGGCACAGAGTTATAACAATACATGGTTACATTAAAAGAACAGAGGTTATACAATCAATTCACAGACATTTCATGGACAGATCGAGTTGAAAAATTCAATTCAGATGGAACTATGGGTTCAAAAGTATTTAATTGTTTTGTTCCTGTACTACTATATGTGAATCATTGGGTAATTGTTTCTTATTTCATCACTTATGCAAAACATAGGTGGAGTTGGCCTAGAAAACAACCTCAAGTTTGCTCCTCTGCTGCATAATTTTACCGCCATTTGATTTAATCTCCTTTTAGGCAACAAGCATTTCTGAAATATCAAGCAGCACCCAAGGATCCTTTTTTCTTTCGGTGCTTGCAGCAAAATACCTCCTCACAATTAACTTATTGTATAAAAATGTGCACCCTAATGATAGAGCTAATAAAAAATAGTGCCAGACAGTCACATACGGCACACCTGTGAGCACTTATCTAGATGACCCACATTTCACCATCCACAAAGGACCTCAAATAACTAATATCTCCCGTAATCTGTCCCAATATACCATCTGTCATGAACGGCATACCTGTGAGCACTGTATAAAAACTTTAGTTACTCTGATACTAGTTGTTAACATTCTCTGTTTTTAATCTTAATGTAGGTTTAGAACTTTCTAACTTGTTTTAGTAATGAATATTATTGATATTAAATGGTCGGTATTATGCACTTTTGCAACTTGTGTGGGATGCTCCGACGGAGGGGCGACCATCTTTTTTGTGGTCTGGTCTTTGATACATTTGTTTCTGTGTCGGCGGTAGGTTTACCTGGTGGGACGCTGATTGCGGTCCTTCCGCCTGGGCTGCTCCTATATAAGGTTGCGATTCACCTCAGGATACCACTCTTTGATAAAGCACCAGTGACGGCAGGAAACGCGTCAGAGGTTTTTCTTCAGTTTTTGTACGGGCACTATGTGTAAATAAACCTTTATTCTTTTCGCTTTTTGATCCTGCCTCCAGTTCTCTTTTCTATTTTGCTGTGCTTCACGCTACCTTGTTTATTTTTTATTCTTTCGTTAATTGCCGCAAAATCCCTCCTCACCATAAACTTATTGAATAAAAATGTTTGCACTAATGATCGTTAATAAAAAATAGTACCAGTCACATACAGCACACCTGTGAGCACTTGACCTTCATATGGGACAAGGGTTAATACACAGCTATCTAGCTGACCCACGTTTCACCTTCCGCAAAGGTCCTCAAATAAATTATATCTCCCTTAATCTGTCCCAATATACCAACTGTCACTAACGGCACACCTGTCAGCACATCACAAGGGTGAATACACACATCGAACTAGCTGACACACTTTTCACCTTCTGCAAAGGTTCCTGAAATTAATATATACACTCAATACGTCATATTATATCTTTAATCCGCTGCTACCACCAAAGGGTTAAAAGATGTGGTCTCTGTTTATTATGAATGTGTCCAAAAATGTAAATTACTCTCTACAAAGCATGCAACAGTTCAATCAGAGCCCAAAGTATTACAGTACTTATTAAAGTTTAGATTTAATATACAAAAAGTGCAGTGCTTAGGTCACAGAAAAAGAATATTACATGAAACATACAATATAAAATGCAGACAGTTTCTTAAAATCAAAAGATAAAATAAACAAAATCTAACGTACGTTATCACATAATATTGATCATATCTTTTCCAAAGAGGTCATGGATTGGAATATGAGAATTCACGTATCTCGTTGACATCAGACACACCTCTTATTGAATTATACTTCATAATTAAAATGCAGGGGTAATATTCTAAAGTCCCTTAATTGAGAACAACATAGCCCACCTTTTGGTGGTCTCAACCCACACAACTTTCATCAATCTTTATAGACTATATTTTTACGACTAAGGAAGAAAACCTTTCTCCTTTTTACTTTTAAACCTTGTCTTGATGTATAAAAGACTTCTTTGAAAATAACGATTCATCCCAAGGGCAGTACAAACGACACGGGTCATACCTTAAGGTTGGAGGAAAGGAGATTTCACCAGCTACAAAGGAAAGGGGTTCTTTACAGTAAGGGCAGTTACAATGTGGGATTCATTCCTCATGGAGTATGTGATGGCAGATACAATAGATATCTTAATTTTAAAAAAAAAGTTGGACATCGTTTTAGAAAGGAAAGGTTTACAGGGAAATACCAAATAAGTAAACATGGGAAGGCTGTTGATCAAGGGAGAAATCTGATTGCTGTTATTTGGAGTCAGGAAGGAATTAAATTTTCCTGTTATGAAACAGCATTGGATAATTTTTCACTGGGGTTTTTTTGTTTGCCTTCCTCTGGATCAATATACTGTAAATACAAATATAGGTTACGTATTTGTCATCTAAATTTAGCATAGGTTGAACTTGATGGACGTATATCTTTTTTCAACCTCATCTACTATGTAACTTTGTTTCTAGAATACTTAGACAAACACCATCTTCACTTTTGCGTCTGTACTTAATATGTACGCCTGAATGTGAAATATGACAACCTCATTTTAACTTTTGCATTTAATCTTGAAGTGTTTGGCATCATTTGAATCATCTCATTGCAACTGTTACAAATATCTATTTGTTATTCTTGTAAATTGCTGTCAGGCCCAGGATATTTAATATTTAATACATTTGCACACTTCAGGAACTGTCGTGCTAGCCACGCCCTCTGATATTCTACAGAACACAAAGGCATCCCTTTAAAGTTACATTTAAAAGGTTTCCATTTACTCTAGTGTCAGGATAGCCATATTTCAATCCCACTTAATTGCAAACCCATGTGTTCACCCCAGATACTTGTAGTCGTATAAAACACATTTAACTAGGCTTGGTGTGATTTGACAGGTCATAAAAACAATTCTTGTTTTTTTAAGACAATTTTAACCTGTCATGTGCAAGATTGATTCAAATACTGACTATCTCATGATATTATCATGACACAGTTAATTAATTAAAATATTAATCATAAAACTTTTTTTAAATCTAGAAAATGTACATTCAATAGTCCAAATCCCTCCCCTGTAAAGAAAGTCTCAATTATTATGTTTCCCAGTATTCCCCAATGTTTTAAAATATAATAACGTAATAATAATAACTTTATTTCATATAGTGCTTTACTCCCAATGGGACTCAAAGCACTTGACAATTACAGTATAGCGGCGCAGCACATAGGATTGTTACAGACACCATCCCTGCCCAGATGAGCTTACAAACTATGTTTGTGGTCCCCTGTGCCCATGCCCTGTCCCATGAAGTCGAATATATTAAATATCCATTTCCCTGATTTCGATAGACAGTTGTTGGATTCTAAAAAAAGAAGGTTCCTAATTTGAGTAACAATAATTCTAAGAATTATGAATATATTGTTTGACTCCTCGTTTGTTCCTGATTTGTGCATGGTTCTTTGGAACAGCAACAAACCTCCTTCTCTTTAGCATGGCTGGTACTCCAAAATTATTGTCCCATAGATACTCAGGAGACAGGATTTTGGTTGGTTTGTGATATAGAAAATATTTGTTTAAATAGCTCTCATCGTGCCAAATAGCTTCTATATTGTTTTCTTTGTCTGTCATCATGGCTTGGTGACAGTGGTTAGTCAATTTGTAGACCTCTTCTACTATGCCACCAAAATAACCCCCAGCATAATAAAAGTCCCCCTCATCAGTAGGAATGAAGGCTTGAGACTGACTCCTGCGCTCATAGGTAAAATGTTGGCGTGATGCACCATAAAAGCCAGGATGTAGAGTACCAAATACATTGCTTAAAATCTCCACGCCAACATCATCACTGAACCTCATGTCTACATCCACACAGACTAAATAGTCTACTTCGTTGATGAACAGTTCACTAGAGTAGTTCCGAATCATCTCCATGCGTCTCATAGAGACCTCCTGCCACCTCTTGTAGCTAGGGACGTCTAGAACAACCAAGTGTCTCCCCTCACTGAGGGTGATGTTGGGAATTTCACTGGCCCGATCAGTGAACACATAGTAGTTTACTTTGTGCCCAACCATGAAGAACTTTTCCGCTGTTTCAACAAACATTTTCACAAAGACTGTGTACCTGAAAAACAAACAATGAGGTATATTTTAGGGTCTCTTGGCTAAAAAATAGGGTTGTGAACAAAAGCAAGAATGTGGTACAAATTTCTTCCAAATAAATCACTCCCGGGTTCAAGATTTTAAAACAGCAACAGTATAGTGAGAGAAACAAATATCATAAATTTGGGGGAATACTCTTTAGAAAATATGGTGAAATTATAAATGATCATCTAACCTAACTCTTATACAGTGGAGCTCTCTTATTGCTGGGAAATATTTTCTAGTGGACACTGAAATATAATGCTGAATCTGTTACATGCAAACAAAACAGACCACTCTGGCGCTTAGGATCGTGAATACCAAAAATGATCTTGTGTGGATTATCTGAAGAAAATCTTGGATCCTTGAAGCAATGTGTACCTCAAGAAATGGGAGACAAAACCACAATATATACTACCATAGTGCATTACCCAGGTATAAATCACTGGTATAAACCAGGTCTACTGGCAAAGGTAGAAAATGTAATACTCCATATGGATAATGGTATAATACCATCTACTAAAATTAGTACACAAATATATACAAATATATGTGCATCAAATAGACACACCGCATTAAAATACAAATGACTTCTGTTGACTCCGTCAAGCACTCCTCCGCCGTGGGTAAAAATTGAAAACCTACTCCCATCAAGTAGCTAGGTCATGGGCCTTAATGAAGAGACCCGCGACTTTGCGTCTCGAAACGCGTAGGAAGTGTGGCACAGCGCGGACACCGCAGTGGAGTAAGAGCTGGGTGACGTCACTGGGAGCTGCTGAGTGGTGGCGATTCGGAGGGGGCGGCACTATGAGTGAGACCCGCATGACAGGGACCCAGCACCCACAGACGAACGGAGATCCACCCACAGACGAATGGAGATCCACCCACAGACGAACGGAGATCCACCCACAGACGAACGGAGATCCAAAGCGTCAGTGATATTGTAGTATATATTGTGTTTTTGTCTCCCATTTCTTGAGGTACACATTGCTTCAAGGATCCAAGTTTTTCTTCAGATAATCCACACAAGATCATTTGTGGTATTCACGATCCTAAGCGCCAGAGAGGTCTGTTTTGTTTGCATATATTTAACTGTTTGCCAGACACCCAGTGGGACTTTTTAGGCTGCTCTTTGGACATTTTACAGGACACTATCACAGAACTTTTTAGTTGTTTATTATTGTGTATTGTCACTAATTATGTATCCATGTCACTTATTGGCTGATTTTTGAGATATTGGCGCTTTTTGGTTTGCACTAATTTTTCACTTTGCATTTGTTACATGCAGCAGGTCCATTAAAATAAACAAGATTATTACGTTTATTGCATTATAAGACAAATTGGCATTTGGCTCATAATTGTGATCTTCATTAGAACCACACATCTGGAGTTTTATACTCTGATACAATTATTGTAATGATTTTGCAGAAGTGTGTGACATCCCATAACGCTGAGTAAGAAAAATGACAAATGAAAAAACACCTATGATTGGGGATATCAAAATGTAAATGTTACGGAGTTCGTTAAAAGAAAAGACATTGATAGTACAGCTGATGCAGAAACAAAAAGCCACCCGTATTTACCTAAATACGCCATTATTCAACAATGTTGTATGTTTACTAGTCACAATTCTTGTAACTTACTTTTTAATAGCAAACACTGTAAGACCAATGCGGACACCTCTCTGGTGGAACTGATCATTCAGTATATCAATGTTATAGGTGCCATTCCAAACAATTGGTGCAAGCCAGGGAGTCATCATCAGCACATCAGTTCTCCTACAATGAGGAATAGGAAATAGTCACATCAGTAACATTGTCTCACTCTCTACCCTGTGCAGTATAGCAGAAGAACCAGCACTCGCATCACATGGATCTTTTTTGTGTGTTTGTTCAGGGCAATTGATGTTTCGGTTGAGAGAGGTCCCATTGGTGACCGAAATGTCGATTCACCTGAATAAAAACACTAGAAAGATCAGTGCGAGTGCTGATTCTTCTGCTATACTGCATATCTGGACACTGCTGGCATCTACATGCACCCGTGGCAGGATCCTATTGTAACCCTTCTATTTACACATTCTATAGGTGCTTTGACGGAGCCCGTGTCCTTCCTCCCTAAGTACACCAATGATTGGATCCCTTGAATAAAACCAGACAAGACTTGTGTATATATTTACTGGGGCATTATGCCCCCCATGGCAAACTTAGCAGGCCTGTTAAGGGTTAAACATTTGTGATGTGCATGTATAATTTGTAAGGGATACTCAAGTTGCAGGAAAAGGCCTCCTAGCTGTCTGTTATCCGGTCATCCTTTAACAGCCCAGCAAGTACCTGTATCTCTCTTTACTGTTGACACTTCTCCTCATAACACACTTATGTTAGATGTGTTACGCAGCTGTATCTCACTTCTCTCTCCTTGGCTAACAGTCTCCTATAAGCCTCCTATTTCACTATCTGTGTCAGGCTGTCTCTTCAGCCCCTCTCCCTGTCACCTGGGCTGTCTCTCTGTGTGACTCCCAGACTGTCACTTCCTGTCTCTGTCTGAGGCCTCATTCAGGGTGCCTGCTTGGAGACGTGCGTGCGCTTACGTGCGCACGCACGTTCGAAACAAAGTGTTTAAAGTAAATATCAGTTCTCAGGGTAACAGCTATTACCGAAGTACGGAGTTGACGCTTGCTACAGTTTGCATAAACAACTCAAGTTGTTTTTTCAAGCTGCAGCAGCGTCACTGGTACTTCGGCAGCCAATGAAATCATTCGTGAAAGTGTAGTGTGAAGAGCAACACCCATCCCTAACGTCAGGTCTGTAGACCTGCCTCCTGAACGCTTGAAAAGGTCTGCTGGGGATGATGAGCACACATCGCCCAGCAGACTGACGAGCGCACACGCAGACGCGCGCCCTCCACCTCCTTGCCAATTGATCCATTCTCCTGGTTTCTGTGTTGGTTGTGATTGTGTGCGTGTTGTGATGTTGTGTCTGTGTTGTGTGTGTTGTGATTGAGTGTGTGTTGTGTCTGTGTGTGTTGTGATTTGAGTGTGTGTGTTGTGTCTGTGTTGGTTGTGATTGAGTGTGTGTGTTGTGTCTGTGTTGTGTCTGTGTTGGTTGTGATTGAATGTGTGTGTGTTGTGTCTGTGCTGGTTGTGATTGAGTGTGTTGTGTCTGTGTCTGCGTTGGTTGTGATTGAGTGTGTGTTGTGTCTGTGTGTGTGTTGTGATTGAGTATGTGTGGGTGTTGTGATTGAGTATGTGTGTTGTCTGTGTGTGTTGTGATTGCGTGTGTATTGTGTGTGTATTGTGATTGAGTGTGTGTGCTGTGATTGAGTATGTTGTGTCTGTGTGTGTTGTGTCTGTGTTGGTTGTGATATGAGTGTGTGTTGTCTGTGTGTGTTGTGATTGAGTATGTGTGCTGTGTCTGTGTTGTGATTGTGTGTGTGAGTGTTGTGATTGAATGCAGCGAGGCGCAAAATTGTCTAGGGGGGGCGCAGGTGGCGTGCGGAAAACCCTGATGTGCGCAGGCTGGCCGACGCTGTGCGCGGGAGGGCGAAAAAGATGTGCGCAGGCAGGCAGCCGAAGATGTGTGCGGGCAGGCAGCCGAAGATGTGCGTGGGCGGCCGAACAGGATAGTGCAGGTAGCAGCCACGTGATGGTGTGTGCGCACGCGCGGGGGCTTCGGAGGTACGGGGAGGAGCACGCCCCAGCGCTGTGATGTCAAACGCCCCTCCTTCTGGTGTCTGCCCTGTACTAGCGCTGTGTTCCAGCTCTCCTCCGCTGGCAACCTGCTTCGCTGCAATCCTCTGCAAGTGAAAGGGTCGCTGCCACTATATCAATCATACTAGGAATGTACAGAAATAATAAAAAATTTAAAAAAAGTGAAAACACAACATTGAAAACGAAAAAAAAAATACATAATACTGTAGGTAGCAGTTTGGATGACATTGGGGACAACAAGCCAAAGAGCAGGGAGAATAAAAAGGCAAATGGGAGAAGGAGAAAAGGGAGGGGAAGTATAAAAAAGGGGGGGGGGAGAGGTTAGGGAGGTAGCTAAGAGGTGGATGAATGCCCCCCCAAAAGGAATGCCTTTGTGCACGTACATTCTCCCAAGCTTGGCGCTTGGGGAGACAAACAAAATTGACTTTGAAGCATGCTCAGCAGCTGTCAATGCACAGCCATACACACAGCGCATTAATAAAGGCAGTGTGCTCAGCTGGTTACCCCTATTTCATATTGGGGATGAAGGGGTTAATTTTTCATGCACTGTACATGTCTTATTTTTCCCTTCTATGCATTGTTGTCCCCTTTTTTGCAGACTAGTCTCTACCTGCAGTGCTGAATCACACGAGCCGTTCCATTAAGACTGTTAAGTCAGGAACGGAGTGAGGCAGCACCCTGATTTTTGGTGTGCAGCCTCAGTGTAACCCCACAAGCACACACATATTAAAAATATAACTTTGTCATAAGTGAAACATATATTTTTGATAAAGTGCCTTTCTGTTGCAGTTTTAAAAGGCAGGATGCTATTTTTTCTGCCTGCCTTTGTAATGCACAAGAACCAAATGTTTTGACACCTATGAGCTGGGTCACTTTCCTCTGCAAGCTTCAAAGGTAACATGCTGGGCTGACGCCTGTGAGTCAAGTTGCATATCAAAGCCCCAGGGTCAGGAGGTGTGAAATTGGCCAGGATAGATGCTAAATAGGAAATCCTGTTTACCATTTGTGCTAGCTCACATCTTGAGTTCCCCCTTCCAGTCTGAGAGGGGCCAGGTAAAGAGGGGAGTGCACCTATGCTAAGTAGCCAAGGTGGCGTTGTCGCACATGCTCTGTGTGAACAGGAAATCCCTAGAGTGCCCACTCTCCAAACTGTGGGCAAGTAGGGTATTGGGGAATGAGAACTTTCCCACGAGGGGGATTGGGTGGGTATCTTGGCGATAGGCTTCCAAACAATATATACATGCCACCCAGGCTATTGCCATTGTCTTTCGTTTGTCATTATACCATGTGAGCGGATTTCCAACACGCTTCTAATAGCGGAGAAGAGCAGCAGCACATTCCTGGAATGCAAAGAGTCTTATTACATCGGAACCAAGGACAAAACTCTGCGTTAGGACACTGTGATTGCTGGGGGTTATCTGATTAACCCCAACGGACCAGAAAAGACTTTGCACGTTGACAGAAGGATTGGACTGGCAATTTATGCCCTTGCAAAAAGACTACATTTTAAAAGACAATCTTCTTGTGCTTTGCACCTTTCTGGACATTATCCCCTGTTCCCATACCAGTAAGTGTAATTGTTAAGTGTATTCTGCAGTTGTTGTGTGTTTGCCTATCAAGGGAATAAATCTCAGTTTATTTTGCTCAACTTGTTCTGCTCAATTGGGATCCACAAAATATAAATTTGTTAATAACTGCGTCCATCGTGACATCAGCATAAAAAGTATGCTCACCCCTGCACTAAATGGCTGTCAGTGCAGCAGAAGAGGACCCAAGATGCAAAGTTCTGTGGGGAAGATCATGTGACCAGGCAGTCACTAGATACAATTGGTGCAATGCTAGAGAGAGGGCTCAAAAAGGGATGAGCCTGTTTCAGAAGAGGAAGGGGATGTGACTTTGTAAATGGTGGTTATAGAAACAAAAACTGCTTGTTACATTATAATACATAAAAAATTACAGAGTTTTTTTTTTATGCTACAAGTATTTTCTCTTAGTACAAAACTGATTTATTAAAAAAAAACATATGTAGGATATTGCTTTGTCTGCAGCATTAAGGCTGTAAATTATATTTTAAACTCTGTACTGATTAATCTGACGCCAGCAAAAACAAATCTAATATAAAAAATAAATAAAACTCACGGTGGTTTGAGGGTCTCAGGCTTTTCATACAACAATCTGAAAACAGATTAAAGAAGAGGTTAGAATATTGTTTTGTCTTTGACTTCAATTAAAATTACAACTAAATCTAATAACTCTGGCAGTATATTGATTTTTTTAATTTCCCACATAAAATAACAGCAAATACTGTATACTTTATGTGGAGAGATCATTAGAACTAAGGAGAATTGTGTGCCAAAGAGGGATTCAAAGGCGCCCAGTCATGGAGGTGGAGAGCTGCAATTAGTAACTGTTACTCTAACTATTAACTTCTAATTGGGATTTGTTACCTCAGTACTAAAAAAATGAAAGAAATCAAATCACTCATTCAGAATTCTATGTTTTTCTACCTGTAAAGAATATAATATATAAAAATAAAACCCTTACATATCGGTAGAATATTTTCTCCAGTGTCAATATTTAACATTTTATATGCCCGCAACTTATATGGAGGATCCACAATCAAGGGAGTGTGATAAGATACTCAGGAGTACCGCTTGTTAGCAGTAGCAGGGTTAATAATTCCACTCATTCATTCTATAGGAAAAACTTTACCTCTGGAGCTTCACTTCTTTGAATTGGTCCAGGTATTCGGTATTGTTGGTGCTGTGGCTGAGAAGAGACAGTAAACGGTACAGTGCATCTCACTACTCACTACAGTATCACTCTACTCTTTCCTAAATCTGTCTCAGAGTCTCCCCTGCTGAAATCCCTCTCCTGGCTTCCTATCAAATCCCGCATCTCGCACTCAATTTTCTTCCTCACTTATAAAGCTTTACACTCTTCTGCCCCTCCTTACATCTCAGCCTTGATTTCTCACTATGCACCATCCCGACTATTGCCTTCTCTCTACCCCCTTTGTATCTAAAGCCCTCTTCCGCCTTAAACCTTTCTCACTGACTGCTCCACACCTCTGGAATGCCCTTCCCCTCAATACCCAACTAGCACCCTCTCTATCCACCTTTAAGACCCAGCTTAAGACACACCTGCTTAAAGAATCATATGAGTAGCACCGTGGCTAATACTATACACCTGATATATAAAGCTTGGCCCCCTGCAGACGCACTTATCAGAACGCCCCCTACTGTCTCTGTACGTTTTTCCCACCTACCAATTCTATTGTAAGCTCTTCGGAGCAGGGACTCCTCTTCCTAAATTTTACTTTTATGTCTGAAGCATTTATTCCCATGTTCTGTTATTTGTATTATTTGTTATTTATATGATTGTCACGTGTATTACTACTATGAAGCGATATGTACATTAATGGCGCTATATAAATAAAGACATACATACTACTCTCCCCAGTGGGATCAACAGGGCAGCTTTTTGTATCATTGAGGTCATGGCATAAAATTAGTGTGGCTACAGTACACACTGTTGTGTTCTTCTGACACAAGGGTTGCTACTTGGCTCCTGGTCCTCGATACTCTGATTTCCATCCAGGTCCAGCTTTGGAATCGTGATACATGTGAAGCCATGTTATTGCACTGACGGGCGCTCTTCCGCGTGTGAAATAGCACTATAGCCCCGTCCCCTTCTCACGCTTGATTTAATCAAAACAATGGCTGATTCTGCTGTTGTGTTGTGTACGGTCCATGATGTCACTTTCTATAATTATAAGGGGCATCAAACCATTCAGGCTGCTATAGTAACAATTACATACAATATATGTCTGAATTTCATCTACGGACTCATTCCTTTCTGTATCTACAGCTGAGCGCATTTGTATTATTTTAAATGTACGTTTCTGATACATGTTGTCTATGCGCTGTAATATACCTATTTGGATACTCACTTCTGGTGCGCTGTGTTGATATATATATATATATATATATATATATATATATATATATATATATATATAATGATAAACCTAATTATATGCCTGTTTGGAACCATAGTTTTTTTTAACATAATTTAAAAGTATTAACTCATTTGCAGTACACCTGAAAGTTGTATTGTATTGTATGTCTTTATTTATATAGCGCCAAAAGTGTACTCAGCGCTTCACAAAGAATACAGTACAGGGAATTTTAAAAATACAATAAGTGCAGCAAAAATCAGATAATAGGAAAGGAAATCCCTGCCCCGAAGAGCTTACAATCTAAGAGGTTTGTGGGGAAACTTAAAGACAGCAGGTGAGGGAATCAGTGCTGTAGATGGGTGTGCTTGGCCACAATGGGTGGTATAAGTGACTGTGGGACAGTAGCCATGAATGCAGGCTTTTGGGATGCTTGATTTGTGGGGCAAGTTTTAAGGTTAGTCAGTGTTAAATGAAAAGGTTAACAACATTTACAGGGGGAGAGATGGCAGGGAGGCGTGGGTAAGATCAGGTGTGTATGGCTGGGTTCAGGCTTAGGGGAGATCCCCAGCAGCAGGAAGGAGTAGATAGAGGGTGTGAATATTTGTGTGGATGTTTTTTTTTTTAGGGTTGTTGGGAGCGAGGTGTATAAATAATGGTGCAGTGGGGAAGTTGGAGAGAACAGGGACATTCACCAAGGAGCAAAGAAACAATAAACAGAAAAAGCAATAAGGAGGACATAGTGAGATACAGGAGGAGAGTTAAAACTACTACTCACCCCACTGCATGTGGAAACATGGCCCTGGGATGCCATTCACTGTTTATCAAGGCATGCCTAGAATGAGATGATATCCATGAAAATGAGAGGTTCACCATTGCACTATTGTCCAGCACTGATAAAGTTGAAGTGGTTTAATAAAAGTGGTAGTACAGTGAATAGATATACATTTATTAAACATTGGGACGAAGGTCTTTGGACTCTATTTTAAAACAATGCAAGCAATATTTAGGGATGTGCAAATAGTATGTGGGAAAGGCTTTCTAAAATAAAACTACTGTACCTAACAAAATAGTAAAACTACATATATAAATAAAAAAGAGAAATGGTACTGAAAATTAAAAAAAAATGGTGTTACTTCTTTCTGTGTGGGAAACTCACAATTCAGCCGCTGTTTGGCTAGACGTAAACATTGGTTGTTCTTCATTTTAATTATACCCACGTTGCTGCAACTATTCATAGAGAGCCAGGGCATCTTAATTATTACTCTTGTGTAACCGATCTGAGCATCATACAGATTAATTAAAGGTTAAAAAGAACAATAGCAAGTTAAAGCAGCATTTCCCCCACTTTTTTTTTTTAATAGAACCTCCCAGTTTAGTTGCCGGGGTCTTCTACCCCTTTAGGGAAATCAAAATGGCCGCCAAATCTTGCTTGTGCTGCGAGCCAGTAGAAAGCCATAATGTCATGAGAAGGATGGAATGGCAGCTTCGTATTGGATGGCTACAGCGACCATCTTAAAATGTCCAGGAAGAAAGAACACTGGCAATAAAACCTGTGTGTATTTTGGGAACCAGGAAGGAAGGAAATGGAAGGGCCACAGCAAAAAAATGATGCGGTTCAGCTCAGGATGCCCAGTGGTAATGGCAGCAGCTTTGATGTGGGAATGGGAAATCCCAGCTTTCATTCTAGTGCCTATATCTTGGCACCTTGCATATGCCGATTTATTGCCCTGGGCGCCAATTATCAAAATAGGATTTTAAGACCTGCTCTGCAGTCTCACTCATTGCATAATTAATTTCATTGGAGTTTAAGAACCCTGGTAATAAGACACTTGGTGGAAAGATTAAGGGATTAAAATTGTATGCAGCCATCGTCAGCAGGAAAAGTGAGGAGTGACAGGAGTAACATGTGATAATCTTGCTGTGACTTTCAGTATTATAAGAGAAATGTAACCGCTCACCTAAATATTAAAGTCCAATGTTAAGTACTGTAGGTGCATAGAGGTAAGTCATACGTGGCTACGAGATCTCACAAAGATATAGAGAAAAGACCCCACTTTACTGCACTCTAATACTTTGCCATAAGAGTCTTACATATTAACCTAAGGCTAACACAAAGGATCCCTCTCAGATTTGAGGAAAACGACGAAAAAATAACAAATAGTTTAATACATCAAAAATTATCACACTCAATGGTTAAAATAGATACTAAAAATTTTAAAAATCCCCATATGGGAGCGAGGGGATAGAGTCAATTACTGATTATTTTACTACTGACAGTCAGTAGTCAGAGACTCTAAATTCCCTCCTGCGTGCACAAAGGCTGATGGTGTCAGTGTTACTAGTTAAGTTAATGTTTAAACGAATCGCTGCATATATTATTTCCCATCAGTGAACTCAGTTCATTTAACTGCTCGCATAATATTCGTTTAGAAACAACCATTAAAGCAACTCTAGGGTTTGCAACTTATGTATAAATACTGCACATATATTGTATCAAAGCTGATACTGTGTATAGGTAATTCTCTAGGGAATAATGGTAAGTATGAATCAGGTTTTTGATGCCAAATGCATGTCCCATAGAAAACCAAAAGGAACAACTTTCGATTCAATGAAACCTATACCAGCTGGTCAATTATCCATGCAAATTACCAATGTATCTGCATAACGGCAGACTGCACAGTAGTAGTAAATACGCAATCTTATATGTCGGTATTATGCTGCAGATGATTGCAGCTGTTGTCCCAGACTCATAAGGGGTGTGCGGTCTGCAAGGTATTCCCCTCTATAAACAAAGCGTACCTCTCTTGTCCGACCTCAATAGTTATCAAAGTAAAGTACAAGGTAATACCACATATACACACAGGCAGGGATTAAGTGAAGTCCCAAGACTAAATAAACTCGAAAGTATACACGCTAAATTTAGCAATATCTATAGTCTCTTAAATGCTATTGGTGCCATCTTCGGTATAAACATGTGTGTGTAACCTTGCAGACCGCACACCCTTATGAGTCTGGGACAACAGCTGCAATCATCTGCAGCATAATACCGACATATAAGATTGCGTATTTACTACTACTGTGCAGTCTGCCGTGATGCAGATACATTGGTAATTTGCATGGATAATTGACCAGCTGGTATAGGTTTCATTGAATCGAAAGTTGTTCCTTTTGGTTTTCTATGGGACATGCATTTGGCATCAAAAACCTGATTCATACTTACCATTATTCCCTAGAGAATTACCTATACACAGTATCAGCTTTGATACAATATATGTGCAGTATTTATACATAAGTTGCAAACCCTAGAGTTGCTTTAATGGTTGTTTCTAAACGAATATTATGCGAGCAGTTAAATGAACTGAGTTCACTGATGGGAAATAATATATGCAGCGATTCGTTTAAACATTAACTTAACTAGTAACACTGACACCATCAGCCTTTGCGCACGCAGGAGGGAATTTAGAGTCTCTGACTACTGACTGTCAGTAGTAAAATAATCAGTAATTGACTCTATCCCCTCGCTCCAATATGGGGATTTAAAAATTTTTTAGTATCTATTTTAACCATTGAGTGTGATAATTTTTGATGTATTAAACTATTTGTTATTTTTTCGTCGTTTTCCTCAAATCTGAGAGGGATCCTTTGTGTTAATATGTATGACTTAGGTTAATATGTGTGACTTTCAGTATACAGTAATTTATTTGAGAAATATTAGCATTCTCAAGCTTACTGATAAAGGGCATTTTATGTCTTGTTATCTGATATTAGTAGGGTTGTCAGGCCCTTACATATAACAGTATAACAATATATAGTTTTGGAATATTTGTAATATGATGATAGGATAGGTGTTTATGAAATAGAAATATTTGTACGGTAACTATTACATAATTTAAGAGTATTTGATAATTTATAGTACTCCTGAAACTTAAAACTAAAACTACTCACCCCACTGCTTTGCACGGAAACATGGCCCTGGGATGCCATTCACTGTCTATGAAGAGATGCCTAGAATGAGATGGTATCCATGAGAAATGAGGTGCACCATTGCACTATTGTCCAGCACTGATAGAAATAAAAATGGCCACCAAATGTTGTGTGTACTGCAAACAGGGCTACCGACAGGGGGGGACAGCCAGGTTTGGTGTCCCGGGCCCGGTGAGTCAGGGGGCCCGGCCCTGCTCCTGGTCACGTGTCACTGTCGATGACACTGTGTGTCAGAAAAAAACTCTGAAATAGCTTGGTAAATAGCAGCAAGGAGTGGAGAGACAATCAGGGCCTTCCTCATGGGTGGGGACTAGTAGCTAATATAAGCAACTACACAGGCGGGAGAAACATGTTTGAATATTCCCAGCTGTGCAGCTGCTTATTCGAACTACATGCGTACGTAAATACCTAACTGTACTGTATTTGTGTTTCCCTGTACTGGTGTGTACAGGCGGTCCTCGGTTACCCAACAGAACCCGTTCTGGTATTAGCGTTGGATAGTGAAACAGTTGTAAAGTGAGTCCCATGTTAATCAGTGGCACATTCCAGCGTTGAAAACGTCCCGTAGGGTTGCATTGTAAAGCGTTGGATATGCCATTCGTTGTAAAGTGAAACGTTGGATAGCGAGAACTACCTGTATACCCTGTGTTTGTCTCTTTTGTGTCTGTGTCCCTGTTTCAGTGTATATCTGTGTGTCGTTTGTGTGTCACTGTGAGTGATCTCCCCCCCACCCCCTACCAATCTGCGAGTGATCTCACCCCCCCCCGGGCCCTACCGGACTGGGAGTGATCTCCCCCCACCATCCCCCGCCACCCCCCAGGCCCCTACTAGACCGTGAGTGATCCCCCTTGTGGACCGATCGGAGGCCCCCCCTGCGGGCTGTTGAAGAGGTACTGTAATTCTTATACTGTAATATTTAACCCCCCCCCCCAAGCCCATACTTAACACCCCCCCCACGCCCCATATTCTACCCTCCGCTGGCCCATACTCTTCCCTCCGCTGGCCCATACTCTACTCCCCCGGCCCATACTCTACCCCCCCTGGTCCATACCTAACCTCCCCCTGGCCCATACTCTACCTCCCCCCCCCCCCCTGGCCCATACTACCTGATCGCGGTGGCCATTTTAATTTATTTATTTTTTAAATCGCGATCCCGGTTATGACTCGGTCTCATTCTGTGGCCCCCGAGCACTGCGTTATAACGGGGTTCAGCTGTAGTTATTTTGCCCATTACTGTACTGTATGTGTTTGGTGGGAGATGTATTTATTGCAATGTACAGGATTGGTACCGCAGGCCAGCGGGGACCCGCTGCCCCCACATAAAACCAGCACCCCATAACGGGGCCTGTATCTCGGGAAGCATGGGGTCCTGAGACCTGAAATCAACGTGGTTCTGCTCTAGAGACCCCCTGCTCATCTACACTAGTAATAAAATGTATATTTAAAAACATTAGTTTGGGCTCTCTCTCTGCAGCAGAAAGAACTCGCCGGGTGAGACCCTTTCAGACGGTCGCTCTTCACGCCGCTGGCTACTCGCCCGTTTTGTGAATTTTGCTATCAAAGGTAATTGAGGCTTTCTGAAAACCGTGATAGCAACGCTCACAAAAACGTCAATTTAAATGGCCGGGCGATTTTTTTTTAAATTAACATTTAGTGCATAGGCCCCTTAGTGTGTATAATGTTTCACCTTTCATATGACGATTTATTGCCCTGGGAGACAATTATCAAAATAGGATTTTAAGACCTGCTCTGCAGGGTGACGCATTGAATCACTGAGTTAATTGTAGTTTTAATAACCCTGAAAATAAGACGCTTGGTGGAAAGATTAACAGATTTAAATGTTATGCAGCCATCATCAGTGGGAAGAGTGAGGAATGACGGGAGTAACATTTGATCATCTTGCAGTGACTTTCCGCATATTCCATTAGAGAAATATTAGCATCCGCAAGCTTACTGATTTCATGATATTAAGTAGAAATATTAACCGCCATAATTGTAAGGTAACTATATAAAGAGATAGAAGAGTAGAGCCACGGGTCTTGGCGTTTTGCTGAGCCAGAGTTTAAAGGTCCTTGTCAAACAGCCTCTGCTGGTACTTATCAGGCCATAAATACTGAATACAGAGGAGAGTGATCAGTCACTTTAATGTACCGGGGTCAGAAACTATTGGGGGAGATTCACTAAGATCTGATATGGGGTATTGCCTTGCAAATCAATAGCTGTTACGGCAAGTATACTCCTAATCGTAGCTTAGTAAATCCTGGCCTGTAATAGAGAATTAATACTTTCTTGAAGTATTTGTTGGAAGCAAGTATATAATCTTTACCATTTACATTAACATTACAGTAACTTGCAAGGGAGTTTAAGTGTGAAAAACTGCACTTAACTATCTAAGAAACAAGTATGAAACTAGCAGAGAGTCTAAAGACCAAATCAAGTGTGGCCAGTAGGAAACTAGTTGAAGAGCCCTACTGTGCAGGATCTAGGTCTAAATAATATCATTGATGTATAAACTCACCAGCTTAATGAAAAGATGAACAGTAGAGCCAAACAAATGGTGAAAAGCCAACACTTCTTTCGACCAAACTTTTCCCCTGTAATAGTGACAAAGTCAAAGAGAAATAAAAGCATCAAAGTGTTAGCTGTACAAATGCTATAATTACAGATGTTTCTCAACTTATTAGGGGCCTATGCAGAGAGCAGCGCTAAAGTAAATCTCGCCATTTTTTTGAGAAATTCGCGCAGAAAACAGCAGAAAATGGCGAGTTACGAAAAACGCGCCATTTTTTTTTCTATTTGTAAATCTCGCCGTGCGGCTGGCGAGAACCTACATCTCGCCAGTTTTAAAAATATCCTAATTCAGAAAGGCGCGAACGGCATCTAGCGGCTGTTCGCGCCAATAAAATGGCGCGATTTTCTACAATTTGCTCCGCCAACAAAAGTTGGCAAGAAGCTGGAGCTCGCCGGCTATAGGAAAGGAAAATTTCCATTTTAAACTCGCCACATGCATTCATGCTATAAATTGCAGATTTCGCACATTTCTGCATATGGAGAATAAAACTCTCCAAAAAAGCTACTTTTTATTACCCTCGCCAATTTTTAAATTCGCTGCTCTCTGCATAGGCCCCTTAGTCCTCACAGTCCAAACCTGGCTACTGTGTATCATACAGAGTGCTCACATAGGCAGCAGCTGCAAATAATACCAGATGCAAGTACAATACATCACCAACCAGTCTTAAATAAAGTGCTTTTTAATTAATGAGTCTGTCGATATTTTCGTGTTAACTCCAGTCCTGATGAAGGTGTGAGTTACCACCTAAACATCTACAGACACATTAATTAAAAAGCATTTTATTTAATATTGGTTGATGCTGTATCATACTAGAATCTAGCTGTACAAATCTTACATTATACTGAAAAAACGTTGCGATCGGCACACAAAAATACTAATAAATGGATGCTATGTTTCCTCACGGCTCCTCGTGCTGGTCGGTTCAAGCATCGCACGAAATCAAATGTTTGCAGTAAAGAACAACCGCACAAGAGGCTATCTTGCCACCAGAGCAATGTCTGCTTACTTTATTCACATATTAGATACAGGGAAAAGTGTACAAAATGTTTCAGGTGGATTAACCTCCCTTTGTAAGGTGGAAGATAGGTGGTTACAACAGACTCCTTATATACCTATATACAGGGCTGGACTTTGACCTTCGGAGGCTCTAAGCCATGTCACGGTTAAGAGGTCCCAAAAAATTAGAAATAGCTTTATTATTCTGACCATTGAAAATATAAACATGAAACTGAAATGAATGAAAGCTTTATACCAGCATTGTTATATACAAAGATTACGGTGTAAAGCTAAAATGAACAGTGTTTGCCCATTGCATTCATTTTAATATTAAAAATATTTTATTTCGTGATTTTTGGAGTGCAAAGTTATTGATGATGTCATCAAATGATAAGCTACGAAGTTTGTCACTTGCGATGCACATGAGGCTTATGGTCGTATTCGAATGAAAATGTCCATATTTAAAGAGAATCTTCTTTTTCCCATATCTTCTTTATTTATCATCTGATTTTAAAGCTTGAAATGCATGAATTTGTTTCTATTTCTGTGGCCCCTCATATTGTAAGGCACCATGCTGTAGCTTAGTTGGCTTATGCGCAAGTCCAGCTCTGCCTATATACAATCACTTGCGTCTTCTGGACTGTAAATCTGGATAGATTTATATACCGAAAGCAGAATGGACGTACCGGTTAGGCTAGGAAAAGAAAAGTGAGGATCGTCCAAGTCCAGTGATATCAAAATTCTTGGATTTTCAGGACAACATTGGCCTAATGAGATTCTTTAGGAAAGTCCCAGAATTTTGGGTCAGAAACTGTTAAACCTCTATTTTTCAGGACTTTTCCACAGATCTGGCCAAGAAAAGGAAAGATTTCAACAAGTTTGCTCTGAGTTGGTGATAAAACAGCTGAGGTTCGCTTTGCTGTACCCAGCACAACTCAAAGCCTCCAGTAAAGACGGCACTGAGACTTTTCATACACATAAAATAGCACAAGATTTTCTCATAGGCTTTGGTGACGGATTAAAAGTTTCACAGGAGGGGACCGATGTCTCTACTGGTACTAAATTATATTTTAAAATGGTCTTCCTCTGACTCCAAAAGGAAAAAACTCGAATTTTCAAGGTCTATATTGGAACAAGACGGGCATAACCTTCCTTTCAGGCTTTATTATCTGGAAGTTGTTTGTCTTTGTTAGAGTTTTCAAACAGTTATGCATTCTGTTGTCTAACTTTTATCACACCTACAGAATTTGTCCTGGGTCGTTCTGCCGAATTGTAAATCGTAATGTTGTAAAGTTGTCTGCCATTCGGGGCCAGCCTAGGTAAGGAGTGCCAAAAATTATGTATATTACTATGAATAATTCAACATACATTATGAGGTTCACCTCCTGGAATCTGGGAGGAATTAATTCCCTAGTAAACAGGAGGAAAATTCTCAAGCATCTAAAGAGAATTGGAACAGATTTCGCCTTTTTGCATGAGACGCAACTGGCGAATAATGATCTAAACAGAGAGTAGGTACTGTCCTGTTATTTTGCCTCATATAACGACAAGCTCTGGTTAAAATAGGAACACCATTTACATTTACCAAACCTATGGGGTGCCCAGATGATAGATGGCTAATTGTGCAAGGGAACCTTTTTAATGAATCAGTAACTTAAAATCAAATTATATGCTCCCAATGTATATAGCAGTCATCTAATTCTGGGTGGAGATCTTAACTCAGTTGATGACTCTTGGATAACATCCTCAGCCCACCTTCTTCCAAGAAACGGAGTAAACTTGTTTAGCAACCATTCCACATTAGCTATTTGAGAAATGAGTTTGGACTTATTGACCCATGGAGATCACTATTTCCTTTGGAAAGAGATGTTACATGTTTATCTATAGCACATAAAAACATGACCAGATTGGATTATTTTCCGATAAATTCATCTCTTTTACCTAAGATTATTACGGCTAAGGTGGAAAACATACTCATATCAGACCTCGCTCCCATTTGGTTTACCTCAAAATGCATAGGAAATCATTCTTCTCTGGGAAGTTGGACTTCCCCATCTAAAATGTTGAATAATTTGACATTAGGAATCTATCTCCCAGAATGATGGTTGCAGTATATTAGAAAAAATGGACAAAAGGATCTTAGCCAGAATTTTTCTGGGAATCAGCTAAAAGATGCATTATGAGGGGAAATGATGGCATACACAATTTCTAAAAGGAAAAAAGATAGCGAAAAGTGTGTCCCTAAGCAGGCACGTTTCAGAGACTTATGTTAGTTTTAGTTTTAGTTTTAGTTTTAAGACTACAGGACAGAAATGGGAGGAATATTTAAATAAAACAAAGTCTCAATCTTTTAGAAGAAATGGAAAACACCCTAATCCTCAGGTAGCACCCTCATCTGATATACTCCTTAATCAGTGCTGTTGGAGTAAAGTTTCCTTCCTCTTTCCCCCAAAGTGTATTTCTATCAGGATACAAGTCTGGGACTCTCTGCCAAGACCCCGATGTAATCTATCTCAATCAATGCAGGGTTCTATAGAGTACTTAGGCATAGTAGTCGCACGTACCCTATGTAAGCTTTATGCGTTACATGTAAACCAATTATTGTTAAGATTAAAAAGGATCTGGAATATTGGAAATCTCTCCCACTCTTTTTATTAGGCAGCATTGCCCTATTACAAATGAACTCATTTCCCAACCTGATAAATGTTTCACATATGCTTCCCCTGTTACTAAATAAAGAAAAGACCTAGCTTTTATTAATAAGACTTTTACGGACTTTGGCTGGAATAATAAAAATAAAAAATAAATCCAGATTAGTAGACTTGGCACACAAAGACCTCGTAGAGGCCAATTTTCCAAAAATAGAAGAGTTTAATCTGGCATGCTTCAACTTCTACTGCTTTCCCTATCACATTCATTTATTAATACAGGTGTGCAAATTATTCACCAACATTCGTCTTTGCTGCAAACATAGCGTTTATTCACTGCTTGGTCACTATTCGCACATTCGACCTAACGTTGGATTCGTCCAGAAGTTCCAGACCCTGAAATATGGCTTGGGAGAGGGCGTTCTAGTTAAATACGTAATAATGCATTATTCCTATTAGCGCATATCCCAAGTGTGCTCAGGTCTTTTTGTGCCCAGGTCTCTCTCCCTGTGTTATTTGAAGGTGGGTTTGAGGCTCTTTATATAAAATAGGGATCTCTGACTGGAGATAATTACAATAACATCTTGTTTTATTATTTACCGAGAGCCTTGAAAATGTATAGATGCAGATTAAAGTTGTATCCTAATTACATGCTTCATTTGCCTTTTAGAGGCAATCCTGATTTCCTTGGGAGGAGACATGGACGTACCATACAGAGACTGGGCCAAAACAGGTCTATCCTCAATTTATTAACACACATTCCCAGCAAGCTCAAACTCCCACACCCACCACATGATGAATATATATTTATGTCAACCAGAGAGCTACTGAGCGTGGCAATGGTATACAACAAGAGACAGGGGGTGCCCAATGCTACATACCATTGACAAAACATATATGATGAAAAGTATAAAGTAAAATACTTTTTACTTTATACTTTTCATCATATATGTTTTGTCAATTGGATGTAGCATTGGGCACCCCCTGTCTCTTGTTCTATCCTCAATTTATGCCTTTAAAGACAAATTACATTTAAGTATTCCATCGTTTGATTTTCTTAAGGAAAAGTTTACTATATCTATTAGAGCTTTTTATGTATTTACAATGTAGATACTATATTTTTAAATGACTCCATCACACCAAACCCTCTTCTTGCTAATAAGTTAGATACGGCTTTAAGACTTTATACTCCGAGAAGTTATTCTACCTCTATGGGTAGTGACCTATTTAAGGAAGCCAGAGAGAAATCAGACTTGTTAAATGTATTGGGTCATGGAATTTCCAGATATTATTAATATTGACATCATGTTTAATGGCTACAACAACATTAAAAAAATTGCATTCTCTCAGCTGACTTGTGGGAAACACAATTCAAGTTTTTCCAAAAAAGCATTTATTTCAGCGCATATTGTCAGTAAAGCAAATCCGGATTCACCTGGTAGACATATTAAGGCAGACTTCATGCATTGCATCTGGCACTGTAGGAAAATAAAGCCTTTGTGGGGCAAAACAATAGTGTATATTAACAATCTGTTGGGAACAGCTGTGAATTTTCACCATATACCAATTCTGCTAGGAGATACATGTATATGGGCATCAAAACTATGGTAGATTAGCATATTTGATTCTGCTAGTGGCAACAAAATCTAAGGGCACTAAAATAACAATAAAGACCTTTGCCACATGATAGTAAATTGATTGTTTACCTGTAAAAATGCCCTGTTGGTTAGCTTGTGTGGGGCAGATGACGAGCAATTAAACAAAGTGTTTAAACATTAATCGGGCATGAAGAACTTTGAACCAAACCACAATTAAAAGAGAAAGACGTCTGTTGGTAATCATTTTTTTATTGGCATAAACATGTTTCCCAAGTTAAATGGCACATTTTGGAATGGGTGGATATACCAGCAAGAGGTGGGGATAGGGTTCATTCACTTCATAAATGAGAAACCTATTAGATTGATACTCTTGAAACTATTTATTTATAAAAAGGTCTTACCAGGAAATAATACATTGAGAGCTACCTCTCGTTTTCAAGTGTGTATTTCCACCAAAAGGGTTAAATGAGGAATTAAATTGTAATTGCTCTCTTTATTAATCTAATTACTATGATTAGTTTCCATTGTACAACGGAAATGTAAGCAGTGATTTAACATATGAAACATTGGTGTGCTCTGTGTGGTAATACTAATGTTGCACCAAACTGTGTCAATTGTTATCTTTTTGTTGTGGTTACTATTGAAGGTGACCATGAGGTTGAGCGGTTGTCCTGGTGTCCCGAAGAGGTGAGTAAAACCTCTTGGAACAGCCATTTCAAAACCGGAACATATGATGCATTTTAATACCCCGTTACTACTGCAGCTTGGCTTGTATTTATGTATGTATGTTCCCCCGCTACCATCTCCTCTGCTGTCAGAGTTGGATGTTTGTTGGGCCCACCCCCCCGGAAAGCGAGCCCAACGTCTGCAGCTGCCCGCGGGTTTATGGGAAAAAATGTTCCCATTGAATTTGAATGTCTTTATTATTTGGGTAATTAATGGGTAGGGGGAGGGTAGTTGCCCCAGGGAGAGTGGACATGCCTCCCGGGTGGGTAGCGGGATTGGGGTTAACCCCTTAATTACCATAGTGATGGTATGTGGGGGAAGGTTGTTCAATGTATTGTTTGTAATGTGTATTGGGGGGAGAGGAGGTGGGTGAAGGGAGTAGTTGCCCCAGGATGGGTTAACCCTTTCGTTACCATAGCGGTTACTAGTGCTAAGGTAACTAAGGGGTTAACCCCTCCCACAACATCACGGTAGGCCTAATCACCCAATCTGGGGCAACTACCCCATTTACTCACCCCCTCTACCCCTAATAAACCAGGTAGCCTGGCTTAACCCCTTCATTGCCTTAGCGGTTAGCCGCTAAGGTAATTAAGCTGCTTTTATTTTATTTTAATAACATGGCATTGTAGCAGGGGGACACCGGAGCTGAATCGCAGGCTTCCTGAGTTACAGGTCCCGTTATGGGGTGCCGGTATCTGCTTGCTTTGGTTATATCTCCCGATCACGTGGGCCGTGACGCGGGAGAATTTAAACATGGCCGCTGAGATACCGGCACTCAATAACGGGGCCTGTAACTCGGGAAGCAGGGGGTCCCCGGACCAGAAATCAATGCGGTTCAGCTCTGGTGACCCCCTGCTGCAATACAGTATTATTAAAATAAAATAAAAGCCCCACGATCGCCTGTTAGAGGCACGCAGGTAGAGTGACTGATTCAGTCTCTCGCTTGCTGCGCGTCTATTACAGACAGGTAAAGCCAGGTAGGTTTCTCACAGCGCGAGTCCCATTAAAACGGAGGGACCCCCGCTGTGTTAATCCCGATGGGCCATTCATCTGGCCGTTGGAGTCTCGCGGCACGGGTGGCAAAGAAGTGCAAATTCGCAAGGCAAGCGGTTGAAAACCAGCAGTTGCACCTGTCGAATCTCTTTTTGAGAGAAAGGAATTAAATGGATATCTCAATAAAAATGTTGAATTCCTTTGGGTTTAGATAGTGACTGGGAATGGAAAGATTTCCTGACATCTGATTTAACATTTGTTTGTTTTTTGTGATAATAAAGATTGTATTTTATTGATCATTCCTAACGAAAGGTAAATACTGTACTGTATACTGACCTGAGAAGGGACCTTCTGCCAGACACGTATGGTGCGAAACGCATAGGATTGGTGGGTCCACTACCTGTATGTATGTATTATTATTTTACAAGAAATATATTTATATATTTTTTTGCAGTGTAGCTTTTTTTGTATTGCTTTGTGCTAATAATTTTGCCTTAAAAAAAAATCATGAATGCCCTCTCTTTCCTTTCTGAGTCATGCAAATCCAACCAGAGTAAAAGAGGTTGTTGCAATTACTTGAAACACTGTTATGTATGTATGTATGAATGTATGTATGCATGTATCTTTATTTATAGAGCGCCATTGATGTACATAGCGCTTCACTGCAGTAATACATGTGACAATCATATAAATAACAAATAATACAAATAACATATGATGGGAAGACGCGCTTTCGGACATAAAAGTAAAGGAAAAGGAGTCTCTGCTCCGAAGAGCTCACAATCTAATTGTATTGGATTCATTTATTGCCAGTCGGATTGAGCATTTGTGACATATTGGGTTTGCCACCTAGCACTTTCCTGATGACCAAAACATGCCAACCAGCCAGTTTTCAGAATGGAATAGTTTTGTAAAAGAGTAAGCCTGTGCATGGGACTTCTCCTATGTTAAAGAGAGAAGATGGTTTCAAGTTTGTGTTTTAGCATCAAGCACCTGCCTTTCAGATTTGAAGGATGAATATTCAATGGTTATCAAGATCGCAGAAGTGTCCAGTAGCAGGTTCAACAGATGTACAGTGGACCACTCAGGTCATATCTTTACAGTGCCCTAATGATGTACCTGGTATGGCATGGACCCTGGCACACCAGAGGCCCTTATGATGTACCACCTACCAGGGCTCCTGCTCCTTTTCTAGGGGGTGATCAGGATGACCACTCCGATGGATCAGTAAGCCTGACCGAAACAGAAGTGGAGTCCACTTCTGTTTCCAGCATCTGGTTCCTGACATTGTCATGTGATCACTGCAGTAGCAATCACGTGACGCAGAAGTGACGGGAATTTTGAGGACACTGGGGCCACACAGTAAAGGTTAATACCACCCTATATACACAGATCAGTTTGCACTATTGTTGATGTAGGCTGTGTAAAGAGTATCTCTACATCAGAGCTGAAACAGCAGTGCTGAACAGTTCTTTGTGGCATAAAAGATGTGCAACATTGAGCATGTGCGGCCAGTATTAATCACATCCATTAGCCACTAATCTTCATGATAACAGCTCAGCTCCCTATTGGCTGTAACCAAAATATTCCGCTGATCCTGAGTGGAAATGAAAGCCGGTTGGGCACAGTGTCCAATCCACTATAATAAAGAGAACCTCACCTAGGTAAGGTCATGCCTCTTATTGTTCAGGATCTGCCTTATCTCTGCCGTTCCTTCCACGTATAAAATGGAAACAATGAACTCACTATATAGGTTAATTATTATCATTGTTTATTTGTGAAGTGAAGAGGTAGCCAGGCTCAGTAATAAAGGTTAAGCCCGTGTGGTTACCTCTGATCCATGTTTTGGGGGTCAGGATTGTCAGCTCTTGGACCCAACTGCTGTAAAAGCATTACCTGTAATTATGCGACAATAAATAATTTTTGTGTTTTTATCTTTCCAGGGATGCCAGCGAGCAGGGACTGCTGTGGTATGAGTTTCAGGGGGGAGGGAGGGGGTGGCGGAGAAAGTGTTTTCAGATTGTGTCTATCTAGTCAGGGCCCAGAGTTGCTGGTTCCCCTAAAAATGTACCCAGGAAGCAGGTTGGATGCCTGGCTGCATGTAGACACATTGGGGGTTATGCACTAAGCAGTGATAAGTGGGTTTTCTGGGTGCTATGCACAAAGCAGTGAAAAGTGCTTTTAAGTGAGATAACTGCCTTTATAGCGTGAGAAGAAAAAGAGCAAAACAGTGCACTGCCAGGGAGCCAGGTGGTGTAAATATAAAAAAATCTATTTATTCAGCAACACTTCACAAAGACATACCCCCCAGGGGGTGAGACAGTACCTTCTACGCGTTTCGGACCATGGGGGTCCCATGGTCCGAAACGCGTAGGAGGTACTGTCTCACCCCCTGGGGGGTATGTCTTTGTGAAGTGTTGCTGAATATATTTTTTATATTTACACCACCTGGCTCCCTGGCAGTGCACTGTTTTTCTCTTTTTCTTCTTACTGGACTACAATCTACAGATTTGCACGCCCCCTGGATGGACTATGTCAGAATCTTACTAACAGATGGAGTGGGTAAGAGTTTAATATATATTATGTGTGATTATTATAGATGAGTACCAGTTATAGCACTGTTTTGTCTCCAATGAGGGGTCACTAGAGTACCTTAGGGTACAATAGTTGGTCCCCTTCAGGAGACTTATGTGTCTCATAGGTGACTCACATATCACATCTCTTAGTTAACCCACTCCGCTTTTGAGTCTGTCCACCAGTCCTGTTTATTACTAAAGATAGACATTTTGGAATGTCCACTGACTTTGGAGCAGCCATTCCACCCTATACCCCTATACTTTATAGCGTGATACTGCCTGTTGTGAGATTCACAAAGCATTGATAACAGGGCAGTATCGCGCTATAATGGCTTTTTATTCCACTTAAAAGCACTTATCACTGCTTTGTGAATCTCACAGCAGGTAATATCACACTATAATGGCTTTTTATCTCACTTAAAAGCACTTATCACTGCTTAGTGCATAACCCCCACAGTCTCGGTAATATCTCCCCTTGAAAATGCTTGCGTGACTCACCACTTGGGGTCCCTGCTTCAGCACAGCCCAGAAAATTAAATGGGGCATAGAGATGTGAGGTGTCCCTGAAAAAGTCAAGGGGTCCCCTTGGTTAATGGGGATACCCAGTAAATACCCAGATCACCCAGAACCTGTTCTGAGGTGCTTCAACCATGCTTCAGCACAGACCAGAAAGGTAAATGGGGCATAGGGATGTGAGGTGTCCCTGAAACAGTCAAGGGGTCCCTAGGTTAATGGGGATACCCAGTAAATGCCCAGGTCACCCAGAACCAGCATAGGGGTTCTGAGGGTACTTCAATCATCTACAAGGTTGTGAGGGGACTTCTAAAAGTCCAGTCCTAAGTTTATTGTATAGAGTGTGAGGAATATGGCTAGTAAGAAATAATGTGCAGCTTCTTATTCTATTTCCCATAACCAAAAGACTTAAAGTGTATATTTTATGGAACAGTGTGTTGTAAAACATATGCTTGTGCACAGAGATGAGCTGGAACGTTCAGAGCCAGTGTTCTGAGTGAGCCAGTGGGCTACCAACTTGGGTGACACTGTGTCTACTCATAAGGTGGAGATGAAAGCCACAAAGGATGTGTCCGAGGTGTCAAGACCATTGGACAGGAGGAGATCGATGGACGCCCTTTGCATTTTCATTGTCCCACCTGACTGGCAGGAGCCTGTGACCGCGGGTGGCATTGAGGGAACCAGGGTCAGTGGTGCCAAATTGCCCATGTCCCCTCTCTTCATTCAGATTTCCAGGTAACCCTGTTGTGTCTACCAGCTTGTCTCTGATTGGTGACGGAGACATTTCTCACACTTTGGATTGGCTATAGTATTTTTTGAATGAAAGTCAGAGATATTATAACCCCTAGCGCCCATTAGATAGAGGGGTTTCCAGTGTTCTTCAAGGTCTCTCAAAGTTTTCTAACATTTTAAGCAGCCAGTGAATTCCAGCCCTTTGGAGAGAGAGGGGAGCTGTGGCGTTTGGAACTGCAGGTTGATTTCAGTTCCAAGACTTTTTAGGGTAAGCTTTGGTTGAAGCCCCTACACCTAGGAAAGTATAGTTGTTCAACCCCAATTCCCAAGTACTGTAAATGTGTCATTTTGCTGTAGTTTGTGTAACATTGTGTGTTTGCCTTTTCCTGTGAATACATTTACAATTTATTTCATTAACTTGCTTTGCTCAATGCATGATCCTAGTAAAAAGGTGTAAATGGTCTCCCGTGACATAAAGCACCAACTTATTCCTCTGCGCATCACAATGGGGACACAGAGTTAAATATATTACATAAACAGAATGACCTACCAAATAAGGACAAGCAAGCACAGATACAAAAGGTAACGAGGGCCCTGCTCCTGAGCGCTGTTACCACCAGAGATCTGAGTATATTTTGTGTAGGGGTTGTCATAGCAACTAGGGATGAAAAAAAAAGTTACCCTCAATGGTGTCAGCTATATTTACATTATAAAGAGTGACATTACAAAAATTAAAAATATATATATGACCGCAATTTTAACACATTCATATGCGTATAATGTATATCCAATCTTATCAAATGACTTTTTTTTAAAAATCAAATATAAAATATATGTAAGTGTATGATTCACGTGTTCCTACTGGTAATAAACATTTAATGCAAAGTTGTATTAAAAGTTCTATATATGGCAAATAACAATATCACTATACCCTAGCAAACCTGCCTTTCCCCATTATCTCTTAGCATGCCATGTTTCCACTGCAGCCAGGGATTCTGGGAAATGACATGCTAATATGCACACAGTGTCACCTTTTGTTTCAAATCCATTTTAACATGGAGCCCTATAATATGTTAACTTGTGAATGCTGGCTCCAATATGTTGGGAGGACCACAGGAAACATTACAAATATGTTTTATGTAACGTAGAAGAAATATTATTAAAATGGAGGTTCCAATTATTCATTACACGGAGAAAAAAAACACCTCATCATTTGAAAATGATGGTTTTAGATGATATTCCTCCCAATATTTTAGGAGGATATTAGATATAGATATTGCACTTTATGCAGACGTGAAACATTTGGATTTTCAAGGTAGCAGAGCCCCATGTACCAATAGGGGATGAGGATCATGATCGCTGATGAGGAATAACCTGTTGTTAAGGGGTTAATAAATTGAGCGGGAAAGCTTTGCACATAGAATGTCCTGGAAGGCTGTTGGGATAAGTGGGCGGAGCTAAAAGGACAGTTGGTTTACCTGACAGTGTCGGCCATTTTAAGTTAACGGTAGAAGTGAGTTTCCTGGCACGGCCTTCCCTCCCATTATATATAAAAAATATGTTCAAAGTTATCTCGTATGTACTTATTGTGTTAATGTCATTTTATTAAACGTCGATATAAACAAATTATGTAAAAATGTAAGGAAGGTCGGTGTTGTCACAGCAGCACAATGTCCTTGACAGTTGGAGGAGGTTAAAAGCTGTTGGGATTTCTTGGCCATATATGGCCTAGGGAAGGTAGGACAACGCCTTTAGATTTGCAGCTCGAGTTTCGCTAGTCTTTAGGTTATGTTGATACATGCCCTCTGGCCTTGAAGCCAGTGGCTGGCATATGTTAAAATGTAGGTGATAATAAAATGTGGTGGCCGTTTACATCCAAAACACAGTACTTGTCTGACTGGTTCTTATGGGGTTGGGTGAGGAATCTTTTAAGGTGTATTGAGTAATTCAGCAGTCAAGGTGATTTATCACTGGAAGGTTTCAAAGAAGAATTGGATGTTGCAACTATTCTATGATTTTTTTTTAACATAACACTGTTTCCAAATTATTGTTTTTCCATTTTGGGTGGGGGGGAGGGAGGGAGGGGAGGGTGCAAGGGGTGGGAGGGGGGTGCAAGGGGAGGGAGGTGGGTGCAAGGGGTAGGAGGGAGGGAGGGTGCAAGGGGTGAGAGGGAGGGGGGTTGTTAGGGAGGGAGGGGGGGTGCAAGGGGTGGGAGGGAGGGGGGTGCAAGGGGTGGGAGGGAGGGGGGTGCCAATGGTGGGAGGGAGGGGGGGTGCAAGGGGTGGGAGGGAGGTAGGGTGCAAGGGGAGGGAGGGAGGGTGCAAGGGGAGGGAGGGGTGGTGCAAGGGGAGGGAGGGGTGGTGCAAGGGGAGGGAGGGGGGGTGCAAGGGGTGGGAGGGAGGGGGGTGCAAGGGATGGGAGGGAGGGGGGTGCAAGGGGTGGGAGGGAGGGGGGGTGCAAGGGGTGGGAGGGAGGGGGGATGCAAGGGGTGGGAGGGAGGGGGGTACAAGGGGTGGGAGGGAGGGGGTGCAAGGGGTGGGAGGGAGGGTGGTGCAAGGGGTGGGAGGGGGGTGGGGTGCAAGGGGTGGGAGGGAGGGGGGTGCAAGGGGTGGGAGGGAGGGGGGGTGCAAGGGGTGGGAGAGAGGGAGGGGGGTGCAAGGGGTGGGAGGGAGGGTGCAAGGGGTGGGAGGGAGGGTGGTGCAAGGGGTGGGAGGGGGGTGGGGTGCAAGGGGTGGGAGGGAGGGGGGTGCAAGAGGTGGGCAGGAGGGGGGGTGCAAGGGGTGGGAGGGAGGGAGGGGGGTGCAAGGGGTGGGAGGGAGGGTGCAAGGGATGGGAGGGAGGGGGGTGCAAGGGGTGGGAGGGAGGGAGGGAGGGTGGGTGCAAGGGGTGGGAGAGAGGGAGGGGGGGTGAAAGGGGTGGGATTGCAAGGGGTGGGAGGGAGCAGGGGTCCAAGGGGTGGGAGGGAGGGGGGGTGCAAGGGGTGGGAGGGAGGGGGGGTGCAAGGGGTGGGAGTGCAAGTTGGGTGCAAGGGGTGGGAGGGAGGGGGAGTGCAAGGGGTGGGAGGGAGGGGAGGTGCAAGGGGTGGGAGGGAGGGGGGGTGCAAGGGGAGGGAGGGGGTGCCAGGGGAGGGAGGGGGGTGCAAGGGGAGGGAGGGGGGGTGCAAGGGGTGGGAGGGAGTGGGAGTGCAAGGGGTGGGAGGGAGGGGGGTGCAAGGGGTGGGAGGGAGGGGGGGTGCAAGGGGTGGGAGGGAGGGGGGGTGCATTACTTCTCTGATTGGAGCGACGCGCAGAGGCTGTACTGATCCGCTGTATCTAACCTTTACCTTCATTGGAAGCTGGAAACTGGCCAGTTGGACCGGAGACGATGCACTGCATGGAGTAGGTGAAACTCCTTACCGTGAAGACAAGAGGAACGGGATAAGGAACCTTCCAAACTTGGTCGTGACTCAAGAGGTAACATACTAACTCTCTATGCATCACCCACACTGGTTGTATATGCCCCCCTCCCCCAGAGTGCCTTTCTCGTCTCTCCGCTATTCAACTTATTTGGCTCACTACATTTTCTGCAACAGATCACACAGTATTTATGCCTTCCAGACAGTACCAGACACATCTGCATAGTATAATATTGGACATTGTTGTTCCGCAATACTAGGGCTCGCCTGAAGCTCGGACCGGCTTTTTTTGTATTACCTAAGCTGTATATGGATTAGCAAAGATCCTGCTTCCCAGGGTTCATTAAATGGCTTTCCCTGAAGAAGTAGTTTATTCTACGAAACATGTTGGATGATTTTTATCTAGTGCCTTAATATTGCCATTGCCTCCTTTGGCTTCACCCTGCTAGTATTACTCCCGGTGGTAATTTTGGGCATATGAGAGACTTTGAGAGACTTTGACTGCCTCCCTGCCGGTTCCCTCGCTGCTGCGGAGACTGTGACGTCATCAAGCAGTATCCCGTGACGGAGCGACAACGTGGCACGCCGAGTGTACCCTTGCAGAGCTGAGGTCTCACCCCTGTACAGTGGATCTTCTCGCTGAGCCACACGAGCTGCACCAGACGGCTTGGAAGCGCGAGCGGTCCCACCAAGCACCAATACCTGCAACGGAGCGTGGTTGCTGTAAAGGGAAATCCCCTTGGGAGCGATGTACTGCGGGTTGAGGGGTTTTGGACATTAATCCTGCTCCTGAACCAACGTTACGCCCCCGCTGAGAGAAGCAAGCTGCAGACTCTTCTCACAACAGTTGCTGAGTGGTAACTTGTGTGAAACACACTAAATGCACCTATTCCACTGTTTTGATGTACGCAGATTTATTACCCTGTAATTACTAATATATAGCATTACTTACTTCACTATTTGGCGTTGTGCGCTGTTTCTTTTGTTTTCATTAAATGGCTGCCTTTCCATTTCAATCAATCCTTCAGTCAGTGTACTGCACCGACACACTTTATTCGAGCAAATACCCGGTATGTACCTGGCAGATACCTGGAATGCGCCGCTCCTCACCTCTGACAAGCCCCGTTGCATTTGCCTTCCCAGCCTGGGTTCATGCCTGGCTGATGGGCGGCTGATCTGTTAAATGATAATGATTAGGATTTAGTAGGCTGCAATGCTTCGCGTGTCTACCAGATGGCATAAATTCATGAATTGTAATGCAGTATATATATATATATATACTGTGCAGTATTGCAGCCAGCGGGAATAAAATGCTTCAATCCCTGCCTGGAAAATAACTCAATGCACTCGGGCAGAAAACAGTCACAAACCTCAATACACCCGGGTATACCCGAATTCGTGGGACTAGCCGAGCTCGAATAAAGTGTGTCGCCAGTGTAACTCAGCGGCTACAATGTATTGTTATATTACTAATTACTTCACATTCTCCATACTCTTGGTATTCGGAACAAAGCTCTATCCTTGATCTCCTCTTACCCTTCCCATCGTACTTTCAGTGTCTCTTTTGCCAACACCTCCTCTATTGATCTCTCTGGGGGGTACCCCACGGTTCTGTCCTGGGACCTCTTCTCTTTTCACACTCTCTCTAGGTGACCTAATCACATCTCGTGGGTTCAAATATCACCTCTATGTTGAGGACACACATTTACTTTTAAACCCCAGACCTTACACCTGCTGTACAGACCAACGTTTCTAAATGTCTCCTGGCTATATCATCTTGGATGGCCCTGCACCGACTTAAACTTAACATGTCAAAAACGGAGCTACTCATACTTCCTCCCAAACTTGGCCCTACTACCTCCTTCCACATTACTGTTGGAAATACTATCCCTCACCCAGTAGCCCAAGCACGCTGCCTAGGAGTCACACTCTCTCACTTTCTCCTCTCACATTCAAAACATATCTAAAACCTGTTGCTTTTTCCTCTGCAATATCACAAATATATGACCTTTCCTCTGTTGCTTGACTGCTAAAACTCTGACTCAGGCCCTCATTCTCTCCCGTCTCGATTACTGTAACCTCCTGCTGTCCGACCTTCCTGCCTCTCACCTGTCTTCCCTACAATCTATCCTAAACGCTGCTGCCAGAATCACTCTACTCTTTCCTAAATCTGTCTCTGCATCTCCCCTCCTGAAATCCCTCTCCTGGCTTCCTATCAAATCCCTTATCACACACTCAATTCTCCTCCTCAATTTTAAAGCTTTATACTCTAAACCTTTCTCACTGACTGCCCCACACCTCTGGAACACCTTTCCCCTCAATATCCGACTAGCACCCTCTCTATCCGCCTTTAAGACTCACCGTAAAACACACCTGCTTAACGAAGCATATGAGTATCTCCGCTGATATTTTATACCTCATACATAAAGGTTGGCCCTTTGCAGTCGCACTTACCAGAACGCCCTCCTACTGTCTCTGTACGTTCTTCCTACCTACCAATTAGATTGTAAGCTCTGCGCAGCAGGGACTTCTTTTCCTAAATGTTACTTTTATGTCTAAAGCACTTCTTCTCATTATGTGTTATTTGTATTATTTGTTATGATTGTCATGTGTATTACTGCTGTGAAGCGCTATGTTCATTAATGGCGCTATATAAAGCATACATAAATAGATACATACTAAGGTAACAACATATATTGTTCCAGTTTGCAGCTCAAACTACTGGGAACATCGTCAAAAAATTATCACAAACAGGAAAGTGTTGCAAATACTTTGCACTTCTGAGGAAGTTTGTTAAATCGCAGACAAACAATATCCTACATGTGTTTTTATTTTTTTTTAAATAAATCCGTTCTGTAATATGAGAAAATACTTGAAGCATTTTTTTTTAAAACTCTGAATTACATGTTTAATGTATCTAATGTATGTATTTAATCTAACAAGCATTTTTTGTTTCTATAGCAACCATTTACAAAGTCACATGCCCATCTCTTCTGAAACAGGCTCTGGCACACACTTTTTTGAGCCCAGTCCTCTCTCTAGCAGTGCACCAATTGTATCTAGTGACTGCCTGGTCATATGATCTTCCCCACAGAGCTTTGCATCTTTGGTCCTCTTCTGCTGCACTGACAGCCATTTAGTGAAAAGCAAAAAACAACACCCAGCGCTAAGGGGCAAAGGAATGTAGCAACTTGGCTAGAGGAAGGAATGAAGTGTGGATGGGATAAATATAAATGTAAATGAATAAATAATCACAACCCGATGACAGTGTCTCGACCTTAGATGAACCTCTCACCTTGGTTCTTATAAACAGTGTTGATAGAAAACTCAGGGAGCACACGCCATCGGTAAGTACATGAAAAAGAGAACACAATGTAGTGCAATCCTGTCTGAACACAGGGATAGGAGGGGTGGAATACACTCTCCAAAAAACGCACTCACATGGTAGCTATAGCATACAAGGCTCGAGCCCCAGACTAGGGTGTGGTGTCTTAGATGACATTGATGTAATGGACTCTTCCGGTAACTTGCTAGTAGTGCTCCAGCAGTTTCCACCCAGTCATGCAAACAGAGACAAGCACAGAGTAGTGTAGAACGTTCAAAATGTATTGATGCACAAGTAAAATACTTAAAAATGCACTCATGTGAACCCTCAAACAGGGCAATGTACGGGAAAAAGCTGGGTTCATTCTCTAGTCGTGATTAATGTTGAACACACCGCGTCAGTAGTAGCCTTCACAACGGAGGCTGCTGCGCACACAGACCTCATCTCGCTTGCGTCTTTCTGCTTCCTACTTCCGCGTGTCAGCTATGCGTTCCAACCGGAGTCCCAGCGTGGTGACGTCACACCTCCAGGTAGCGATCCCCAGAGCTCCAACTCTACGCGTTTCGCAAAAAGCTTTGTCAGGAGTTGCTCCAAGAATGACACTGATGGTAGTTCCTTAAGTAGTTTGCACTAACCAATCATTTCACACATTACTATGATGCCTGTGCTCTCAGAAAATGAGACTGCAACCTCTTTGCTATACACCCAATCAGTATATTCTACACTGGGTCACAGTGCATCTGGCAACCAATGGTAGTGCTCTATACCGGGTCAGAGTTCATCTCACAAAACTCTAAACACAGTGTATATGCAAAGTAGTGCATTGATCTTATACAGTATACATTTAAAAAATCAATACATAGTGGATACATCTCTAAAAGAGATAAATAAACTAAACTACCTTTAATACATAGACTTTGCTACGTCATAGCGCTGTGTTCTGTGCGCTGCGCTGTGCAGTCCGCTGGCTATGAACTCTCCTAGGATTCTCAACGAGGCAGAGGGGGCTAACGAGCTGTGACGTCAGCCCAAGGCGGCGTGGGGACTTTTCAGTTACTCTCCGGTTTTGTGCTTCTCTGCGGGGCCCTTTACATGATTTGTATTTACATTACATCTTTATTGACGAGGGGGGCGTTTTCACGCTGTGCATGTCTTGTGTTTTCGCACGCTTAACATGTTGTTCTTTGTTCACCATCTATTTTTTTTATTTAAATAAATTGCAATTTTGTTACTTTTCCACACTTCCGTGAGTGCCCCCAATTCTTTGGAGTTTCTGGTATCACCCGCTATCGGGTTGTCCCTTCCTCTTGTTGTTTGCCTAGAACGCATTCTCCAGGGGTGCACCGTCCCTTCAGATAAGGGAGTGTTGGCTTTTATATCAGTTCTTATTGAAACATTATTGGGTAGTAGTGCATTCCCGCCCCCCCCCCCCCCCCTTTTTTGTATCATCTTACGTTTCAATGTCACAACGATTGAATTCCTATGAGAAATCTCATATTCTCATGTGAACTGTTATCTATGACAGCCATAGACACGAATGAACAACCATGTAAATATATACAGCTCAACCCCGTTATAACGCGATCTGTTGCAACGCGGATCCGCTTATAACACGATGCCAGCACGGTTCCCAATTTTCGTATTTATGAATACTTTACAACACGATTATTGGTATCTTCAATACTTTATTGTACAACGCATACAATTGTACATTATTTCTAACGCGATCCGCTTATAGCGCGATCGGATTCTTTGGACCCCAAGCACAGCATTATAAGGGGGTTGCACTGTATATCATCAAAAGAGGAAATCATAGTGTATACTTAGAGTTTAAAGCTCTTTGGGGCAGGGACAGCCTCCCAATGTTTACTTTCATATGGATCCTTAAGCCCTATGCATTATTGCACATGCCCTCCCTGTACTACGTCTTGTAGAATATCTCTGTAATGCACTGAGTACATACTTGACATTGTCAAAATAAAAACTATACATTGGACAATTGGGCAGGTGGTGAAGCCTGTCTAATTTAATAGCACATTCTTAAGTCCAACCAGTTAGTCAAGTGGCGTACGACACGGCCACTGCCTGCCAGCGCAACTCAAAGAGATTTTAATGTATCCATGTTCAAAACTATCCTACGTTTCAACTGAAATGTTAACTGAGAAGCTCGGTGCGGAATTGGAATAGCATGCAACTGAGAAGCTCGGTCCGGAATTGGAATAGCATGCAACTGAGAAGCTCGGTGCGGAATTGGAATAGCATGCAACTGAGAAGCTCGGTCCGGAATTGGAATAGCATGCAACTGAGAAGCTCGGTGCGGAATTGGAATAGCATGCAACTGAGAAGCTCGGTGCGGAATTGGAATAGCATGCAACTGAGAAGCTCGGTCCGGAATTGGAATAGCATGCAACTGAGAAGCTCGGTGCGGAATTGGAATAGCATGCAACTGAGAAGCTCGGTCCGGAATTGGAATAGCATGCAACTGAGAAGCTCGGTGCGGAATTGGAATAGCATGCTATCATAGTGCAATATTTTTTTCTGATATAGTGGCAACAGAATTTTAATCCTGTCTGTAAATGTTGCTTATGCCCATAATCATATCTAACTGCCCATGAAATGTCTGTAAACTGAATGCATAACCTTTGTTCATTTAATGCAACCATGCAATATTATAACTCTGGTTTCCAGGCAGGCGCGTGCAGGCAGTGACTGGGGCCAGCCAATAGAGGGCAGTATCTTGTTCGCGTCACGCACACCATAGCGTGCGCAGCCGCAAGCAGTGGGGACCAGGCCTCAGGCTCCTATTCAATATGCAAGGAAGCCTTCCAATGGCGCACTGAGTTCCATTCAAGTGAATGAAGAAAGATCAGACAGATTCACAGTATATTGAGTTGGGGTCTTACTTTCTATACAGCTCAGTTTCTCTAAATGAATAGAAACCAAGTGGACTGTGAAGGAAAGTCTCCTGTCTGCAAAACTGAAGCAAGAAACTAATAGTAACATCAGATTTATTAAACAATAAAAGCCAACTGCCATGTTTCTTCTTTGATCAATCATCAGTTCTTTTTTGTAACACCCATGAATCTTTGGTAACAATAAATAAATAAATGTATTGGGGCTGCGGAACCAAACGCTGTAAGACCACCGGAAGAAGAGATCAGTGTATCTCGAAAGCTCGCACAAATAAAAGCATTTCGTTAGCCACAGAACGGTATCGTCTATTCCTTTTTGAATATATATATATATATTTATATAAACACACACATATACATATACACACACACACATTCTTGTATAGCACATGCAATGCGCACAGTGCTGTATCCAACACTTTCATCTCTCTGGCAGTGCAGCAGTTAAATGTCCAAAAGATCAGTTAACATTTATTTCAATACACTTTACAGTATACACAAGAAAAATGACCCCTGGACGAGGTCAAATGTGTATCTCGCACAACATCACAGAGGAGGGTAGATGGATAACCTGTGTGATGACTGGAACTGCAATAAATGATAATAGGGCGGTGCTGACTGGGAATATATACTGGGATGAACAAAGAAAAGAAAGGAAGCTCCCTATTGTGTCACACTAGAGAGCACCCTTCACTTAAATTAAAAACACTATTTATTAATGAATTAATTAAAATATATTTATTGCAGCAAAATATACAATGAACCAAATGATTAAAACAAATTAAAAATGAGGGAGGTGTCTGTGTGCTTATTGTCAAAGGCGTCAGTGTATATAATGAAATAGCTATTGATTACTATCTATGTCCACGGTTATATGATTATACTAACCGAGGTAATAGCTATTAAATACAATTCTAGGTCGTCCGACAACTGTTCCTAAGTAGATGAGAGTGTTGGTTTGTTAAGAGGGTAATGAGCTCTGTGTATCAATGGCTTTACTTGAAAAATGTTCATTCTTTTTTAAGAGCTTTTGGCTATCATATGTTATAGCTGTTCACCAGGACAGACATATAGGCTCAGCTATTTCTGAGCCTGGTGGTCTGGTATCACCGTGTATGTGTATATAGTGACTGTATTCACAGTACTCTATTTTCAAGCAAAGCCATTGATACACAGAGCTCATTACCCTCTTAACAAACTAACACTCTCATCTACTTAGGAATAGTTGTCGGACGACCTAGAATTGTATTTAATAGCTGTTACCACGGTTAGTATAATCATATAATCGTGGACATAGATAGTAATCAATAGCTATTTCATTATATACACTGACGTCTTTGACAATAAGCACACAGACACCTCCCTCATTTTTAATTTGTTTTAATCATTTGGTTCCTTGTATATTTTGCTGCAATAAATATATTTTAATTAATTCATTAATAAATAGTACTTTTAATTTAAGTGTAGGGTGCTCTCTAGTGTGACACTATTGGCAGCTTTGTTTCTTTTCTTTGTTCATCACTTTACAGTATATGCTGATACAATATATATTGATCATGGTAAATATAAGTGGATATCTGTATGATGGCTTAATATTTAGTTCTCCTGTCCATTAGAAATGTATTTGGAAGAATTGAAGCTTTATTACAGTACGACAGAAATTCAAACTTTCATTTTTAATTATTTAGAAGCTTTTGATGAAATCATGAAAACTCATTTCATTTCTTGATCAGCCTGATTTTAGGAAGCTTCGATTTACCATCCGGATTGAGAACTAATCAACTTAAGTGTTAAAAGCGTCCAAACTCCTATCTTAACTAGCAAAAATACTCGCCCCACTCCTGTTCTGTCCTAAAAAAAAACAAAAAACTTTTCCATCCCTATTTAGACCTTTTTCAGGGACTGAAACATTGTTTTTTTTTTTTTGTTTGTTTTTATATATATATATATATATATATATATATATATATATATATATATATATATATATATATATATATATATATATATATATATATATACACTTTTTGCACAAGACCACAGGAGTGCCGCTCACTTTTTTTCGTTATGATTACTTCCTAGAATATTATTGGAAGCATTGTCCCCTGGCAGAATAACTACAGGAGTTGTGTTTTCCTCTTTCTACAGTAACTACTTAATGAGGGAGGACAGCCAACTTTGTATTAAGCACACACTGAGGATGAACCCCACCCTCTTTTGTTCATGTCTATACTAATGAGAAGCGACTTGCGCAAATAATGCACTAATAACAGGAAACCTGGAGCATGTTCTGATTGGAAAACACTAAACAATGTTTGCCAGTTTTCCCTGAATTCCCTGCAACCTTGTCTCTCTTATGCTTTATTTAACTTTTTTGTCTGTGCTCCAGGCACCAAAAGGAAATGATTAATTCTGTGGGGTTGAAATTCTATGTACAGCACTGTATGCACTGCAGCCCTATATAAGAAAATATTGTATTACCATTATGAATAATAATCATAAATATTTTATTAGCATTGTTCTGGCTTGTTTATATTTTATTCGCATTGTTTTGGCTTGTGCTGAAAAACTAGTTGCACAAAACGGATTTAGCAAAGTAAAAATCCCATTGAAAGCAATCTCTTTAAATTCCAGTTTCTTTGATAAATCTGGTGCCTTTTTTCCCATTAGTTTTGCACCTTGCCGCTTTTGCTTTTTACCCTGTTTACTGTATGTTTCTGCCTCTCTCTTCTTTCCAATATTTCTTCCTTTTCTTTGATGGTTTACTGTACATTCAGGTTATTATTCACAAAGGGGGATCCTTGTGGCTATCAGATATAGCAACTATGGGATATATAATATACCTTACAAATAAGAATGATATATTTTACAAATATATATATACCATACAAATGAGTAATATATACCAGGAGACAGAAAAACATGCCCAGTAGAATTTGATGGGGTAGAGTAAAAAACCCACAAACAAATACAGTTTCATTTGAAGGTGGATTTAGATGTAATACTTCTTGCTAAAGCTTTCTTTTCCCTGTGTCTGTCTGTCTGTCTCTGTCTCTCTTTACCCTCTCTCTCTCCCATATATTCTGCACTTGTAAATGTCAAGAAATAAGTTGAAATATTTGACTATCAGTCCTTCTCCCCCCCCCCCCCCCCTCTCATCTGTTCTTCTCATTAGGGTCTTAGTGCAAATGGACTTTAGCGCCCTTGATACATTAAAGTCTGCGTGGGAATCAGCGCTGCTGTAAATGATAGGGTAAGGGCGACTTTCTTAATCTTTTATGATGAATTTTTGTTATTTCTACATTAAAAAAACAAAGTTCCAGATTCATAAGAACTAAAACAGGGAACACATTATTAACACCATGTATGAATAAATATTCTGATCGTTCTTCATAAAATCTCCAAGTTGTGTAACATTATATATATATTCACACACACACAAATTATATTTATTTTTATATATATATATATATATACACACACACACACACACACACACACACACACACACACACACACACACACACATATTGCACACACATGTATACGTTTATTTATTATAGATCTATGTATCTGGTGCTTTTCCTTGCTGATCCTCTTTTTAGTTTAATTCAATTCGTTTTTGTCTTTACAAAAAATATTAAACTGATCTGAAGTTCAACAAATATTTCCTTCTAATTCCCCATAATTTCTATTTGTAATATGTATATAATTGTCTTTCCCTAAATTCTGCTGACCTGCCCCCTCTTCCATCCTTCCCTTGGCAGTACATTTTTCTGACCCCTGTGAACCCCCCCCCCCCCTCAGTATAGGATTCAGCAGAGATACTCACAGTTGTCAGTAAACACCATAGCTGGCTGTTATCCCAAGCAGGGGCTGGATGAGGAGCTCAATACACAGGGTGTCTGGTCGGCTATGTAGGTGTCTGAGACCTGTGCCTGGCAGGCTCGGTGTGTTCCTCCTCCTCCCAGCTGACTGTGTTTCGCCTGGGACGCTGCAAAAGCGTCTCATTCACCTTATTACTCAGGCAATAATCCTCTCTTTTCCCAAAGCTTGGGTAAGCCCAGGGGGAATAAAGCCAGATCCCAGGATTTTAATAACTCAGTGCCAGAGGGGTGTCTGCAATGCCTTGCTCTGGCACGAAAGGGTTAATGTCAATTTGACAGAATGATATGCAAATGTATCAAATAATGTTACAAACAGCAAAACTGACAGACATGTTATTTTAGACCCAATTTATGAAGTTGTTTTTGGGTGTGAACATTTATGGATGTAAGATTTGTACAAAGAACTTCATAGTGTTTAAATGTACGTTTGTAATTTCAGCATAAACTGGTTTGAATATTGTAACGTGTGTTTCCTGTTTTGTAATATGTATTTGGGCCCCCTGCAAAAATCTTGAAAGGGCCCCCTAAACAAACTGCACATAATAAATGTAGTTTCCACAAGGGCCCCCATGTCAGCGGCTTTGTGAGCACCCCCACTCTCACACACCTTGCACTCAGCAACTCACAGCCCCCCTCTGATCCTCACTGTCCCCCTCTCATACTCATCCCTCTTATTCTCGCACGCACTCCATTGGTTGTCACCCTCTCACCCCCCCTCCCCCCAATATGTCTCACTCCCTTTTTTATTCTTTCTCCCTCTCTCCCCCACTCATTCACTCTCCCTCTCCCCTTCAATTCCCCACCAGACACATACTCTCAATCCCTCCCCACACACACTCATTCCTCCCCACAACACCCACTCAATTGCCCCCACACACACACACACACACACACACACTCATTCAATTCTCCCCCCCCCTCCACACACACACTCATTCCTCCCGCCCCCCACACACTCATTAAATTCTCCCCCTCCCCCCACACCCACATACTATATTCCCCCCAGGGCTATACACACACACACGCTCAAACCTGCACACTCAACCCACCCCCAAACACTCACCCCCACACACTATATTATATTTATTTATAGGGATGTGTTTTAGTGCAGGGATATACTGTACCTGTGTAGTGTCAGAGGGCGCAGGTAAGAAAGTTCATGTGAATTCAGAAGTGGCGAAGGAAGGAGAGATGGAGATATATGAATAAAGTTAAAGACATAATGAGGCTGGTAGAAAGAAGCGCTTATTTTGAAAAGAAGTGAGGTCACAGCAAATATAAATAGTCGCGGCGGCAGCAATAGTTTAGTGCTGAGATGTGCAGCCTGGGATACATAATGTCCTCCTTTCCAGCGTAGTTCAAATCCAAGATTCAGGGCCAGTAGATGTTGTATTGTCCACTTGTTTCACTCCTGTTGAACTCCCTGTTAAACTCCACACTGCTTGTCACTTAAACAATGGCTACTTTAAAGATGGCTTGCTTTACATGTAGGCTGCTGCCCTCTGCCACAAAGACTACCCCTACTCAAATTGGGGGGTTCATGTGTCTACCTAAACAAAAATCCTATATGTTCACCTATGACTTATGATTGCTCCGGAGTGGATTCTATCACCATTAGTTTGGTGAGTTTTGAACTCGCCCCCATTATTTTATTTTGTTTGTAATAATAAAGTTTAGTTTTTACCTCAAATCAGATTACTATTATTTAGGGGATATTATTTATATCTGATTATCAGCATCACACCGTGGTGATATATCTCAATACTAATCTTGCTTATCTCTCTTACATTTGAACTAGTCAGGTTACCCAGAGAGTGCACGGTATAGGGTATTCCAGTTTCTCTACGGCCGTGGAGAGAAACACATCTCTCTGTGCTGCTATTATTCAACAATTACCCTAGTGCACCCTGAATATGACCCTGGTTGAGTTGCTTATACCCTGAGGAAATCAGTTTAATTTACATCTAGGTGCAAATTCTACAAACAAACTGGTTTTTAAAGGTATCTCACTCATTTATGCGAGAAACTACTTTTCATAGCAACTGCAAAAAGATGTATGAGCACAATAGGGACATACTGTACTGTAACTACAGCAGGGCCCCGGGTATACGGCGGGTTCCGTTCCAGGGGCCCGCCGTATAGTGAAAATCGCCGGAAAGCAGATCCGGCAATTTTCAGTGCTGCGCATGCGCAAACCGGCATTTTTGCCGTTCTGCGCATGTGCGACCTGAGGTCTGCGCGCGCAACCGGCGGTCTGCGCATGCGCACCGGGCGCACCCGCCCATTCTGCGCACGCGCGATTTTAAATTCAACATGGCGGCCCCCTTCTCGGTGCCGCCGTATCAGCGGATCGCCGAAAAGCGGAGCGCCGAGAAGCGGGGCCCTGCTGTACCAGGCAGCAATGGGTCGCGTATATATACCAGTCTTTCCATATAACCAATACTATTATACTGAATGTTAGTCATAAAATGTGCAATCTTATTTTGGATTAAATGGTATTGTAATAACTGTGAAGCACATCAAATCACACGAGATGAGACATTTATGCAATTCATCTAGTATTATAATGTTTTACATTTATCGGAAATCATTGCAATGTTAGTGGTACTTTTTCCGGACCTTGTTATGTATAAATTTGTATCTCTGATGAACTTATCAATGTTGAGGTTCAATTTGTACAATTTCTTTTGAATTTACTGACGATGATGTGTAGGAATTAGTAAGGTGGTTACATACTATGTTGATATTTTACCAGATGGGTGGATTAACAATTATCACTAATCACCCACTGTCTCTGTAAGTTCTTCCTACCTACCAATTAGATTGTAAGCTCTTCGGAGCAGTGACTCCTTTTCCTAAATGTTACTTTTATGTCTGAAGTACTTCTTCCCATTATGTGTTATCCATATTATTTATATGATTGTCACGTTTATTACTGCTGTGAAGCGCTATGTACATTAATGGCGCTATATAAATAAAGACATACATACAAACATTATGAGGGGTATATATACTAGGATCCTGGTAGACAGCAAGTATTGACTCCTGAGGAAGCCTTTGAGGTGAAACCCGTAGTCGGGGAAACAGAGAAGTATCCTCCCTTCTCCTGACCATCGAGATACCAATCAGACACGTGACGGGTCACGTGAGACGCTAAAATGCCGAGCAGTGCAGAGGCCTTAAAGAATGGATAGCGTGAGTGCACATTCTTATGAGATTGTTACTGATATATAAAATACAAAAATGATTTATTATGCAACGGTCGACAGTTTTGGCCCGCTGGCGAGCCTTTATCAGGAGTCCTCTTTATCCTCTTGATAAAGGTTTGCCAGCAGACCGAAACGTCGATGTTTGCATAATAAATCTCTTTTATTATGAAGACTGCTTCTTCATATCTAGGATCGGTGGCGGTTTGTGCTGTTGAGCAGGACCGTTGTGGCTGAGCACATGTGGCATTTCATCGTAGTACTGTGTGTGGGAAAAAGTGGTGGGACGGGCACTGCTAATTAAAACAGGCTGGAGGCAAGGTGCTACAAAAAAGGGTTCTTTATTGCGGCATGATAGCCAATATAAAACACAAGGAGGGTCTATATTGGCTATCATGCCGTAATAAAGTACCCTTTTTTGTAGCACCTTGCCTCCAGCCTGTTTTAATTAGCAGTGCCCGTCCCACCACTTTTTCCTGCTCTACCTTACCTTTGGAACGAGAGGCACGCAGGAGACCAGGAGCTACCTCATCATACCGGCCGGAGGCGTGTAAAAGAATTTAACTACCAACTGTGAGTAAACGTGCTCATAAACAGTGAGACTACGGGAGACTTGAAAAGCCCGGCCAGAGGGGGACCGCCGGGTGGGGCAACATACTCACCGGGAACAGGTTAGATGGCTTCTCCCCTCATTGCATGGATTATTATACTTATGGCTCACTCCACGCTGGAACAATAGTATTGATTTATGCCTCAAGAGGATGTAACCTGGTCTGTACATTATTACTGTTATGCTTACAGGCAACACTCAGGATATAGAGCACCCAATTAGGGATTTTCCCTTGTCTACATAGTACTGTGAGTGCACCACTTTCTGGACTATTGATATATACAGCCACTTTTTTTTTTTATACCATTCCATTTCTGTTCTTCCTGAAAGCCTGGCTGTCGCCCAGAATACTCCCATAGATGTCGCCACAGATTTGGATCGGCCTATTATAATTAAGCAATATGTGAGTAGTACTAACTACTGGCTATTAAAACGCCCATTCCATTTGAGAAACGTATCACACTATGTTTGTGTCTCTATTTTTTCTTTTCGGGGTGATATTGCGCTCCACTGCGTTGGAAAGTTTTCCATACAACCAGTTGTCAGGTCAGCTAGGGCATAGGTTGATTGAGTAGGCTTCTCTCTGACCAATCACAGGGAGAGTGACCCCAAATCGAGCATAAAAAAACCCTAGGTAGGGATTAGATGAGGCAGGAAACGAAGATCAGGGGCGCACACTTATCCAGGTGTGCATAAAAAAAAGAGAAAAATACACATACTGTATGTGCAATAACGTGGATTGGGAAACTCAGGAGAGAACAGCATCAGAAACTTACGTCCCGGAGAGGGAAGCCCCACACAGAAAGCAAGATGCAGTAAAGGAAGTTTCAAGAACACACAGTACATGGACAGAAGGATATGAGGAGCAACTGGTAATATACATGTTTATGTAACATGGCATTTTCCTTCTCCATTCACATTCACGGCATGGCTAAAACTTGTATCTTCTTCCTCTGTGATATAGTGAAGATCCGCTCTTTCCTCTGTCACGCTACTGCTAAACCTCTAATACAGGGGTGCACCCCGCCGGGGGGGAAAGTTTGCACACTCCTGTTCTAATACATTCTCTCCCGTCTGCAACATTGTAACATACTGCTAACAGCAGGAATGTATATAAGGCTGCATTTCTTATCGTAGCAATACAGATCAACCTGGGTCACAGAAAATGTCAGACTCTGTTTAACCCTTCCATGCTCCGCAGTGTGTTGTAGGCCCCTGAAATGGGTGTACACAAATATATACTAACAGCTCACTCCAGAGAGAAACACTTTAAAAACAATAGATTAAACAACTCTCTTATATTCCCAACCCATAGGTCCAACGTACAAGAAAAATAGAGATCCTGTAACTGTGTCTAGATCTCTTGCACGGGTCCTCGAACCTGCTTTATTCACTTGTTGCCACATGTCATGCAGTGGGGGGAGGGAGGGTAAATAGTAGGGGACCCATTCAATGCCATTGTGGTTATCTGTGCTCCCATTGAAAGCATAGGTAACCACAGTGGCATTCAATGGGTGTATTGGCTAGTATTTTGTTGCATCGTAATGTTTATTTTATTTAATTGTGTATTTTTTGCTTTTTGCATCACAAATGGGCAAAAGCGCTATTAGTAGTAACGGCTAAGGTAATGAAGGGGTTAAGCCCTCCAGCAAGCTTCAAGGTAGGCTGACTCCCCCCACCGTGGGAAAACTACCAATTCACCCACCTGCTAGCCACTGCCACCTGCGATTTCCTGGCCGACGACGCGATAAACCATTTGTATATTTCACCCCAATTGGTAGGAGCGCAAGAATTGTTTTTTTGTTTTCCATAAATGTAAGGCCAACCCTATTACCAGCTGCATACTTCACAAAGGGAGGAGCGCAGGTAATATCTACAGTATTTGATCTCTATTATGCACCTATATTGCGCACTGTTTTTCCACCTTTTTTTTTTAGCAGGGGCACCCCTGAAGGACTGTAAAAAAACTTGGGGGAATTCCTGTTCTTCTGACCCTCCTCCACACACCCAACATTGTCACCCACCCTCTTCTTTCACACTTCCCATTCTCCCTCTCACATCATACTCACCCGTTTACTTAACACACTACACATTTACCCCCCTCACTGCCTTTCTTAATCATAAACCCTCTCCACCCCCTTCTTACTAACACCACATACCTCCCTGGAGCGTGGGATGTTCCTGCTAAGCAACTAGCTGAGTTTTTCCCCTCAGGCCACAGCAGTCAAGGCAGAAGGTCACAGCACACCAGCCTTCCCCAGCACCCTGGTTGGGAAACTCTGATCTAGAGACACTGTCCAGCATACCGTATAACATTTTTTTAATGTTTCTAACTTGCTCTTGAATCCTCTTTTTAAGTGGTCTTTTTGGTTCATCCTACGTATTGGATTTTACACGCGCATTCTAAGGAGGTACACTACATATGTGGTGTTGCAGTTTATAAACGGTCTAATAGTTTACTCTGTATCTAATTTGTGTGTAAAGTGTTTAGTGATCAGTGTCATTAAATCTGAAAATGTAACATTTCCCTCAGTGCAAAAATCCTGTTGCTTTTGGGCCGAGACATGAGTTCATCCAGGGCCGTATCCAATTTCACTTCAATAGGAGATGGATCATTGTTTATATTTCTAGCTAATAACAAACAAAGAAATGCAATTGAATAATTACCCCAAATATTTGTCTATGCAAATGCTAATGCTCCTCAGTGCTGCCTTAAATGAATGCCGAGCCAAAAGCCGGGGAAATCACGAGATCGAGGTTGCCGATGAGGAGACTGGAGTAACAACTTTCAGGCACATGTGTTGGGACTAAAGGAACATCCTGAGTGGTACGAGGGTACCCGTAATACACTCACTCCGCCATACAGCTGGGACATTGTGCCTGCCATTTTTACTCCCCCAGATCTCAATGTGCATTATAACGTTGGTATGCTATGTTTTTTCTCATGTCCATCTTTTGAGGGGACACGTGGTTTGCGGATATTGACCAACATTGATAACTGCTATTAGTTTATCCACCACCATAACCTTTTTGAGTGCTTTATTTCACTTTTTAGCACTGCACGCACTGTTTTTATTTGATCTGTTTACATTCACTTAATTGCGCCTTTATTTTTGTGATTACGATAACTAATATCTGGATTTGTCGATAAAAGTGTCTCCAAAAATCACATTTTAAAAACCCTCCAATCTTCTTGAGATGCTTGATTAAAGTGTTGTTATAAATAGAATACCATTTCCTTCCCTTTTTTGGATTAATATCCAATGATTCTTCTTTAATGAGATTTTCTCTCTTTAAAATCTTGGCTCTTTCTAATGCTGAGTTGACAATTATATTTATGGTGACCTCTATCCAGAAACGTACTTTTAAGTTCATTAGCTTGTTCTATAAACTCTCTATACAGGTAGTCCTCATTATCCAACGCTTCACTTTGCAACGAATGGCATATCCAACGCTTTACAATGCAACCCTAAGGGCCGTTTTTCAACGCCGGAACGCGTTATCCGATACTTGAATGCGTTATCCGACGCTCACCGCCACTGATTAACATGGGACCCACTTTACAGCGGTTTCACTATCCAACGCTACTTCCAGAACGGATTCCGTGGATAACTGAGGACAGCCTGTACTGCAATTTCTTTGGAGTCACTGAGAAACGGTATATCTGTTAGAAATTTTTTATGATGATTATAACTCACTTCTATGGAACTATTAGTTTCCATTTCTTTATAAAATGTTTCACTTACTATTTGATTACTGTCTAACCTCGGGTGCAAATCGTAAGAATTGAATAGATATCACTGTGAAATAATCAAAGAACTAGATTGGCTATTTCTTGAATCCAAGCACAAAGTACTTTTTTCCTGTCTTGCCTTCAAACACTTTCTGGGTAAGCTACCTGGCTGTATGAACAAGCGCCTCACCCCAACCATATGCCGCACTTGTCACTTGAGATCTGATTCCACACAACTGTCCAGTCACTGTCCCAAAGTTCAACAAAGTCGGTTGTTCCTCCTTCTCATACAGAGCACCTTACACCTGGAACAGTCTACCGCAGACTCTTAAAGCCATCACCAGTATAAGTCATTTCAAGACTTCAGCCGTCTCACTTTTTAATCTTGTCTGTAACCGTAACATACGCCCATAACATATCTCTAACTGTTCATGATATGTCTTTAAATATAACATGTAACCATGTATTGTTATTGTACCTCTGTGCCCAGGACGTAAATAAAACGAGAGGTAACGCTCAATGGATAATTTCCTGGTAAAATATTTTATAAATAAATATCTCACGGAAGATCAGACCAAATTATTGTATAATGTAGAGGGATTATATCGTAACAAAAACACTTGTGAATCTGCTACAGATAAAAATAATAACAGATTAACAAATAATCCTCACAAGAACGTGTGGGCGATGCTTTGTTTCTCAATACACTTCTACAGAAAAAGGAAGCTGAGATCACCTCAAGAAAACTCACTCAAATAAGCCTCCAAAGACCAGTATCCTTACTAAAAAATAAAAGTATTAACACTTTAAATCAGGAGTGCTCAACTCCAGTCCTCAAGCTTCACCAACAGGTCAGATTTTCAGGATATCCCAGCTTTGGCAAAGGTGGCTCAGAGACTCAGTCTTTGAGGTTGCCAACTTCTGCTTGCCGCTAACATGTGTTTTGCCCAATTTACAAATGTCTAAATCAATCAGCAATTTCCAATAGAATAACAAATACTAAATAGAGAACACAAGAAAATAATTATAATATTTCACTAAGTATGTTTGCCCAGAGTCCAATTCTCACAGAAAACACCCGAATGTAATAATAATAATGGCATGTTCTTGTATAGCGATGCTAGTTTTACGCAGCGCTTTACAGAGACTTTTTGCAGGCACAGGTCCCATGGAGCTTACAATCTATGTTTTTGGGGAGATAAAGTGACTTGCCAAAGGTCACAAGGAGCCGACACTGGGAATTGAACCAGGCTCCCCTGCTTCACACTCAGTGCCAGTCAGTGTCTTTACTCACTGAGCCGCGCCTTCTCCTAATCTCTTTCATACCCCAAAGGGCGCAGGTTTCAAGGCTCTAAATCCACCTTGTTTCCTTTTGAAGAAGGTTTCTATCTGAATCTCCTTTGCGACATCCTAAACTTACTTTTTTACCACCACACATCTCAAGCCACCAATTAGGACACCATGTGTTTCATTAAAGTGTCTTGCCACGCTGCTGTTGGGTACTTTATTGATATCATTTTCTCTCTTCTGAGGTATCTAGTCAAAATCAACTGTCAGTACTAGGTAAAGATCGTAGGGTTCAGGGATATTGACTCAATATCTTCATATCTCTATAGGTATGCTTCTGTGCCACTGTATATCATCTGTGTATGCCGCTTCTGATACAGGGCATCGGACATACCTCCATACGGGAGCTGACTGTGCCATTCGAAAATCTAAGTTCAGTGCTGCTTTCTATATACACCTATGTGTGTGCGTGCTGCGCTCCCCTCTTCCCCCGGTATATGCACCCAAACCTCTGAGTCTAGCCGCCATATGCAATTTAACCTATTACCGGGGCTATGACCCGGGAGAATATGTACGTTTGGTCCGGTAAACTGAAGATACTCTAGCAACACTCTTTTGATGAAATGGTTTAAAGCTTCCGAAATAAATCCGTGTATTTACACCTGGCATTGAACCGGAATCCAGCGCGGCCGCTCTTTGAAAAACAACGTTTTCTTAACCACATGGGCTACTTAGTAGCCAGTTGCTACCAAGCCTGTCTTTGAATGTGAGTGAAGCTTCTTGAGCTACAGACATTTATTTGCGATTTCAGCTTGTTGATGCCACTCTAGCTAACGTACATATTCAAAGGCGAGCACAATAAGTTAGGCTGCGCTTATAGTGCCGTCACCGGCGACGGCGATGGTGACATCACGCTGCGGTCGATGGAAAAATCAAATTGACTTGACTTCCAGCGATCGCAACCAAGCCGTCGTACCGTTACGTCGCTTCTACTATAAGCGCACGCGACGGCGGCAATACATTTGTTTTGCCGCGACGCTGCGTCGCCGTCACTATAAGCGCAGCCTTAAGCAATTGTTTCCCCCCCCCCCAATGTAGTTATGTGCGGTCGATACATAGGCAACATTATTATGATTCGACAAGGTGATAAAATTCAGTTAAATATTTTGGAGGCTTTTTAAACTGTAATGATCTAAATCTGAAATTCATTATGTGGTATTCATAATGATGTGAATTGTGGGCGTAACCTAAATACAGTCACGCAAGAGTCAGTGCTGAGCAGATTTAATTACTGATTGCACATACTCCTTGCCCTCAGGTGTATATACACAAAGGGGACTGTGTGGCTGAAAATGAAGTCTAAACTGCAAAGACATTCTTGTGACCAATTTACCCTGCTCTCATACAATGGCCGCAGAGAGTGGCCCAGCAAGTAAGGACACTGACTCTGTAAACCAGGGGTCCTCAAGACCCCCCCGACAGGTCAGATATTAAGACTATTCCAACTTCACTATACAGCAAAAGACAAAAATTCCCAATGCTACATCCAATATGACAAAAAATATACAGTTAAATACTTAACTGTTTGCCTTCTCATAAGTAAGGGTCATTTAGTTAAACTCTTTGGCAAAAGCGTTATAAGCCTGCAGCCCCATCACAGCATGACTGGTACGCAGGCCCTAACACTACCTGTGAATACTCTCATTTACTTCTGCGGCGGAGGGAGCAATGTCTCAATAGACCACTTTTTAAAGAAGTAGCCACCAATAACTGTCTTTTGGCAAATAGTTATCATCACCCAAGCTGGGTAAAAAACACACCTTATGGGCAGGCTCCACGGCTACTGGCTAAGCATTTTAATGCAGGATGTGCTATAAAGCTGGGTAATGCGACAGGCATAAGCTTATAGGGGTTCATGTCAAAATGGATTTGAAGTAAAAGGTGAAACTGTGTGCTCATGTGCATGTTACTTCCCAGAATCCCTTGCTGCAGTGGAAGCACTGTACATGCTAGGAGATGATGGGGAGAGGCAGGGTTGCAGACCTGTCTGAGACATGTGAATGTGCTCACAAGTGATATGTTCATTTGCTCAACATCTAAAAAGGAATTGTTCTAGAAGCGTTGATTTTGAAAGTACAAGCAAAAGATTTAGAGAAATACTTTTTGTTACTGGATTTTCAGAATGAGTACATTTACACCGAATGTGTTTAATAAATACATAGATCTTGTTCCATTTATGTAAGCTATTTGATTTCAGATAGCCATCTTCAAGTTACCGGTATACCCGGTCTGTCGGATTTTGTTACTTGTATAAGGGTCATGTGATTTTACTGAGATTTGTATACAATGTATGATATAGTGTGTTTGTGTGTTAACTCCTTTTTTATATTAGGTTTCTTTCTATTATAAAAACAGGGATGATGACCTAAACGCTCTAAATACTCAAATAATAAATGTCTCCACAAGGGGTGTCAATAACCCATAGCTGTGATACTTTGACATGCACCAAATATATGTCCACATAGGACTAAAAGAAAAAAATAATAAAACTTTAATAGCATCTAAATTATATATACACAAGAGAACATTATATACAGTGAAAATGATTAAAATCCTCCAGAAGGCTGGCGAAAAATGAATTGATAACCCAGTATGTATATAGATGTTAATGCACCACAATGTATTTCTCCAATAAGGGTCAGTACATTAGTAGCAAAGGTGGATCAAAGTTCCCACTTAGTACTTTGCTTTACCTGTAAGGTCTGAATATACAGTCCAAATCAGGGTTAGAGTATATAGAAGCAGCAGCCTCTGTATGTATATATGTAGATGTATATACACAAGACTTGAGCCAAAGCAATGTTACATACAATAAGTAACAGGGTCTGAAATCACCAGCAGCCATGCACAATGGCTAATATCGATGCACATATGAAACATTAAATGATGTAATAAATGAATCTCGCCCTATCTTCGCTTAATCTAAATAGACAGTAGTGTGCTGTAATAGCGAGACAGACAAGGGTGAAGCAACTGTAGCCACCACACGCAATGTGTCACATAGGAAAGGATAGACCAGAATGAATACACACAAAGTAACTGTGTCAGTGTGAGTGGTAACTGTTGCAATGTGTCCAGCCAATCTGGAAAATGTATCAGACTCTACCGTTGAACACATCAGTGATGTAACAGAAGTCAATCTATGAATATCACCGTAAGGAATATTTTTGACCCAACTAGGATCATGACAGCTAGACTTCAATATGAAGTTATTGGAGTCTACTGGCTTGAAATATGTTTTGGTTTTTAGACTGCCATTTTCTACATATATAGTTAAATCAAGAAACTCAATTTCTCTTTCACTAAATTTTGAAGTGAATCTCAAATTCAGGTCGTTGACATTAAAAGAAGCCAAAAAATAACTCTAAAGATGCTCTATCCCCTTTCCAAATTAGTATAATATCATCTATGAAACGACGATAGAGGACTAGGTTCGCGACGAGCCCCGCGTTGGACCAAATATGCCTATCTTCCCATTGGCCCATGAAAATATTAGCGTAGCTCGGCGCGAACCTAGTCCCCATCGCCGTTCCACACTTCTGTAAATAAAACCTATCATCAAACCAAAAATATATTTTTTCTAATATGAACATAATGCACTCGATAATAAACTTAACCTCATCCATTTCCAGTTCTTTATCCTCTCAAAATGTTCTCTACAGCACTACAGCCATCTTTATGTGATATGGACGTATATAATGAAGTGACGTCTGATGTTGCTATTATATAATCATCCTGCCAACTTATAAGTTCTAATGATTTGATAATATCTGTAGTGTCTCTAATGTAAGATTTGATTGTTCTGACATATTTCTGCAAAAAGAAGTCTATGTATTCCGATAGATTTGTGGTTAATGAGTCTATACCAGAAATAATTGGTTTTTCAGGGGTGCGGGGGAGTGTTATGTTTTTATGAAACTTAAGTAAAAAATAGAACAATGGCAACTTTTGCCTCTCCTTAGAGATAATTATATTTATTGTCATTGAGAATGGCCCATGTTTTCCCCGTCATTAGAAACGTTTTCAAATCTTTAAGAAATTCACCTGTCGGATTTCTGTCTAATGACTGATATGTGTTTGGAAGAATCTAATAGAATGTTAAATTATGCAAATAGTAGCTTATATCTAAAATGATGACTCCTCCCCCTTTGTCTGCCTGTTTTATTATAATATTGTCATGGTTCATCAAACTTTCCATTGCTCCCCTTTCTTTGTCAAATTATGCTTGAATTTAGAACATGAACTCTCCTCGACTAGTTTAGTGAAGTCATTGTTTATCATTTGGTAGAATACCTCAGGATGCTGACCTCTCTCATTGCTCGGGTAAAAAGTAGATTTTGGTTTCAATTTTGTTTGGATGAATGCATCATCATTTTTATTTAACGGTAGTAAATCCTTAAAATTCGACATTCCAGATTCTACATTTAAAAAAATGTCTCCCAACAGTCACTTCTCTTAAACATGTATTGTTAGTCTATTAACAGTTTAAAATTGTTTGGGCCTATAGTAGGCGCAAAGACGACTCCCTTTTTAATAATATTTTCTTGGAATTGAGTAAGTGTTATTTGATTCAAATTGAAAATGTTGTTACTCTTTGTAGATATATCTAATGTCAGCTTCTTCCTTCTCCCTCATTTCCCTCTTGGGTTCTTCTCCTTTTTGGCCCTGCTGGGGATCCTATGTCTTCCAGTGGTGAGAAACGATTCCTCGTTTCCCACGAACTGGAATGGTCTCGTGCCCCTACACAATCTGCAGCATTTATAGTTTTGTCATTGTGTCTAGGGTGCTTACTATTGGTATCTTTATCTTCCAAATACCTTTAGTGAGTGGTGATAGATTCTCTCCTAGAATCTGGCTGTACGTTGCTACAACGGCTTTTTCGCTGTGTTTTCTGCTGGAGATTTCTATCAGTGGTATGTTGTTTTGGTCTTGTGGTGGCATTACTTTCCTGTATAGCAGGTTCTAATTGTCTCGGTGGCATCCTTTCCTCATGCTTCTTATGGTTCAAATTTGGGTCAAATAGTTTTCTAACTGTCCAATTTCTTGGATTACCTTTTTCGTAGTCAGTCTCATCACGTTTAAACTTGTTTTGTTTATTTGTTACTATCTCTTTCTCTGCATTAACTATCCTTTTTTGGAGTTTCACATCATTTTCTTTAAATGTTTTATGGTTTGTATATGGTTCCTATTTACCCTTAATGGTTATATGGTTTGCCTTGGATATAGGTTTGGTTTCTATTGTGTTATGCATAGAGGTATATTCATTTTTTAAATGATTTTTTGTTATATATTTGCTTTATTTTCTGGTGGCCAGGATACTTAGCAACATTGTAGGTACGAGTATGATCCACTCCATGATTGCCATGGAAGGGTGTCATGGCGACAGAAGTTGTGGAGCGAGAGTATCAGGAGAGTTTGTTGCCCCGTACCCTGGCGCTCTTCTTTGGATTGGACGCGTCAACGCGGTGTCATTATGGCGTGGGAGATGTCGAGGGCGCCTCCATGCTAAGACGCTCGCCATCAAGGAAGGGAAGTCAGAGTAGCGCTTCTACCCGCGCTAACCACCATTTAAACAAATGTTGCTATAGGTAAAAGTGTGGGTTCACCTGATGAAGGTGATTGCGCCCTGAAAAGTTATGCCAACACCTCACTGCATTTGCATGTTGGATTGTGTTGATTTTTCTTCATGTTGTTATTCTGATTTATAGCTTATGTTTTCTTTGCCAATACAAAATCACCTTTTCTAAATAGTTTTTGGTGTGAAGGGTCTCATTCTTAGCTCATTTCTTGCGTTAGCTGCTGTACGGTTTCACAGCTTTGATATTTGCACCCAGTTTATTCGTTAATTATTTGAATTTTTTTTGGGATGTTCCTACAGTATTTCCTTAAACGTTATTCTTCTCCTAAGGATATACAGAAAAACAAATCTGTTTTTTTCCCCCATTGTTGTGGTAGGGCGTCGCTTCATAGACATTATTATGATTGGATTAAGAATCAAATTCACATATAAACTTTAATAGAACTGGTTTGATTAGTTGTATCCTTGAAGCTACAAGCCTTTCAGTTTCCATATTTATAGCAACCTTTCCCTTTGACTTGAAGCCAATTTCCCTTATCTTAAAAGCAGGAGAGCTCAACTTCAATCCACAAGCGCCACCAACAGGTCAGGCTTTCAGGATATCCCAGCTTCTGCACAGGTGGCTCAATCAGAGGCTCATCTGAACTGAAGCTGGGACTGATTGAGCCACCTGTGCTGAAGCAGGGAGGTGGGGGGGGGAGGGGGGGCTTGAGGACTGGAGTTGAGCCCCCCTGGATTAAGGTATTGTAAGCATACTGGCGAAAAGTAATTTATTTTAAATGTTTGCATCTTCTAAAAACTACAGGTTTTAACACATATTTCTGGACCAGATGACATAGTTTATTAAGGAAATGTAATATTTTAAATGCACGGTTCCTCTATGCAGTGAAAACATTCTTATAGTTTATTTTCCTCGTTAGTTCTACTCAGATCAATCTTGACGGGGCGCTCTCTATCAAGCGTTTAAATGCTATGAAGGGCTCTATTGTTGCTCAAATCCCGACATAAAGTCCTTTTCTAAATCTTTGGCTTTTTCCTTCAAAATCAATGCAGCTAGACCAATTCCTTTTGAGGTGGAAACTGTCCATAAGCTATATTTTTTACCCAGCTAGGGTGATAGCAATTTGCCAAATAGATCGCTATTAGAGGCGGGTACTTTACAAAATGTACGCGTTTGTAATATCCTTAGACGAGGTACAATTCTTCAATCTAAGGAAAGTTGGCTTCAAGTCAAAATGGAAGGTGGCTATAAATGTGGAACCTGCCAGGCTTGTGTTGATGATGCGATTTGGAAGGAGCGCGGCAGCAAGGATGCGGCCGCCATATGTAAGGCCAGGTCCCCGCTGTGGCGGACGCTGCAGGGACAAGAGCCGCCCCACAATGGGGCCGGGCCCGCTGCGATGGGGCGGCCGCCACGCTGCGCCGACAAACTCCTGGTCTCAAGAAAATTGAGATCAGGAGTCGCGACGGAGCGCTATGCCACGCCTCCAGCGGTTCAGCCAATGAGGGCAAACCTGCCGGGTGACATCACGGCCGCGCCCCCGTCATGACTCCCGACCCCCGCAGCTCTCTGCAGACCGAGAAATTCGGCTGCACGCGCCGCCAGCCTCGCAGGCGCGCGTGCAGTGGGGCCGCAGCCTAAGCGACATGGGGTGGCGGATCTTGAAATCCACCTCTGATTAGGTTACTTTGTATTACACTTATGACATGGCGGATAAGAGGAGCAATATCATTGCTGATTGAGCACCTTGTGCTGAAGCAGGGACTGAGCCACCTGTGCTGAAGCAGTGATATCCTGAAAACCTAACCTGTTGTGGGGGAGGGGGTGGGTTGAGGACTGAAGTTGAGTCCCCCTGCTCTAACACAAAAATACCACCTTGAAAAGTATATATTTTCTGAAGGTACCACCAGGAATGTAGCCATTGGTCATGCTTCCCGTAAAAGGATTTTTATCCGCTGAATTCTGTGCCAGTTGTGTGGTGTATGTACCCTCGCAAGCCATACAGTGTATCAAAAGTTGCATTTGAAACTGAAGATGCACACGGGACCGAAACACCAATCATGAGACCTCAACTCCATTTAGTGTACCCGCCCCCAAAAATATTTTTTTTTAAACTTTACAATGCAGTGTGTAATATGACTTTCCAAATCCTACCATCACACCCCAAATATGACATTTTGTTCACCTTTCAAAAATGAAACATTTATTACATTTTCTATTTGACCAGTTCATGTTTTTACATGAAAAAAAAGGGTAAGTAGTACAAGACGGGATTTTGAAACACTGCTATTTTCTTGTGTAATTACAGTAATTAAAGAGTCGGACGTCGATACAGCGCCTATTTTCTGAAAGAAAGAGTAATCCTGGGATGGGCCACTGAGCCGTCCTATAAAAGGGGACTGCTGATTGTATCTGTTGTAGAAAGGGACAAACGTTTCAAAGGAAACCGGTGAGATGTTTCTACGCCAGGGCGAGGGTGCGGTTTCAGACCCCACGCCAAGCGGTTTTGTCCTTACAAATATGGGTGTAGCCTGAATTGACAGAAGGCAGCCAATGTCAAATCAAGGTCGATTTCCATATTTGTGGGGATCTTGTAAAATAGAAAGCTGCATTGTATATGTACCATGTTTTTGATTGACACATCAGGAAACCACATTTCTCTTCTCCCACAAATGTAGAAATACCAAGTCAATAATACACAGGTTCCTCCATATAAAAACTAGTGGACCCCTCACTTCCCCAACATAAAAAATAAAATAGATTTAGCATTTGCGTGTGTTTCCAAAAGAATAAATAAGCACACCCAACCCCCAGATAAAAGTGGGAGGGAAGACTCCCCCCTCCTCATCAGGGGGGGGGGGGGAGAATGAAGAGTAGAGGGGGGGTAGAGTAGAAGTGGGGGGGGAAAGGTGGGGGGTGGAGGGAATTTTTATTTAAAAAATATAAACTTATTTCAGCTGATCTGCAGATGAGCTGATCCAGCCAGCGGAGGCAGATTTAAAGCCCCTCGTGTTGGAGTGGGGGGTAAGTGTGGGACAAGCAGCAAGCTGCGCTGATCACCATGTTTGGCCTTCTATTTAACTTACTTTAAAGCAGCAATCCCCCCAGAAGCCTGCATGATTTTAACCCCTGTAATGTTAGTATCCAGCCCCCAGCATGGCCGGCCCTTTAAAACATTGCTTATTTGGTTTTTTTAAAATAATTTTTCTACTATTAATAATCATGATTTTCTTAATTTCTAGCTTCTGAGGTTGCCGCTGTAACCTTCACACTGCACTGGGCTCTGGGGAGAGCTTCACTTTAAACCGCCCAAACGCTTAATATGTGAAATGCTTGTATCGCCTGAACAAAAGCACCAGATTTTAGAAAGAAAAACTGATTTTGAAAGCGCAACAAAAAAGTGCCAATCAGGGCGGACCGTGACTTAAGAGATCTTTTCTGGCTTTGTTTGGGAGGTAGAGCTGTGTCGATAGAGAGGGCGTGCAGGCAGTGCCTGTGGAGTGAGGCAGAAAAATCTGACGGTGGCTGGATCAACAGTTTAAAAGATGCATGACTTTACTGAAGATTGGACATCACCATATATACATTGCGCTGTGAGAGGTCCTCTCGGGAGCATTATAAGACTACCCTCACAAGCAAGCCCTCATCTGTGTGAAGACATGTTATTATGTGGCTTGGACATTATTACTCACTTACTGTACTGTCTGTTACAAACCTTTGAAGTATTTCTCCGAGCACAGATACAGAGCTTGTCTCTAATGCTTACCCTTGTTTGCTAGGTTATAAGTGTCTGGCAGGTTCAAATGGATCTCTCCCCAGCGCACAGTCCAGTCTGGTAATCTCAGATGCTACAGTGATTTAACACACAAGAACAGCTTAGCAGGACACACTCAGGACCACAATACTAACATTAGCGTATATAAATTGAATTCATGTAGGCTTCTGGAAGGGGGATTGCTTTTTTTAATATGAAGCAAAGCATAGGAGCCCCCCATATTACTTGGTGGGATTTATTTTTAGCAGAGTTAAAACAGCACCGTTTCCTGCATCTTCTAGCCCAGGGGAGGCCAACTCCAGGCCTTAAGGGCCACCAGCAGATCAGGATTTCGGGATATCCCTGCTTCAGCACAGGTGGCTCAAATCAGTGGCTCAGTCTCTGACAGCCACTTGTGCGGAAGTCGGGATACCCTGAAAACCTGACCTGTTGGTGGCTCTTGAAGACTGCAGTTGGCAAACCTTGGTCTAGTCCATCCTCCATTTAGACAACACAAGGTTTCGCGATATCTAGCAGGTCATTAAATGCCCACAGGTCTCTTATTTATATGGGACAAAGTCGCTTCATATAAAACCTCCCTGGAAACAGGTCATTTAAGTTTAGCTTTGGCCAGGTCCTCGGGGAGGACCCGCCCTTTCTTCCGTGCTTTATCCTTCTTCTTGTCCTTCTTGGCCGTCTTCTTCTTCAGGATGTTGCGGCTCCGCTTGTCCTGCCTCTGCTGCATCCGATCGGTCACCTGCTCCGTGCGCTTGTCCCAGCGCTTCTTCCTCTGATCCCGCTTCTTCTCCTTGCGTTTCAGGGCCACCTTCAGCATCCCCTCGTCGTCCTTGATCTTCACCCCTTCTGCCTTGTACAGGAGGTTGGTCCACTTAATCTTGGTTTCCATCTCATTGGCTTTGGCCTGGTCCTTAGCCCGAAGCGCCTCCAGCTTGTTATTCCTGGACTCCAGGCGGCTCAGTAGCTGTTTATAGTTCTTGCCGGTCAGTGGAGTTATATTCCCTTTCACCTTCTCTTTCTTCTCCTTTTTCCTTGTGACTTTATTGGGTGGCTCATCATGAACCTCCACCTTGTTGAAGACCATTGGCTCTTGGTCCTTCTCTTTCTGCCTACCGTTGGCTTCAGGGGTCTGCTCAATCTCCGGGGCTCCTCTCGCTTCTTCCGTCTGTGTCGCCTTCATCTTTATATCCTTCCGTTTCCTCTTCTTCCGCTCGCGCTCCTGCTTCCTGCGCTGCCGTCTCTTCTCAGCCTCCTCGGGGGAAAGACCCTTGGTGGAAACCTACAGGTGGAAAGATAAAAAAAAGAAGAGTAGAAGTGATGGACACCAAGGTGAGAAGCAGTATTATTATATCATGCATCAAAGTAGCAATTCCCCCAGTAAGCATGTCAGTATCTTTCCCCCTTGAGCAACACAATTGTATTATAAATAATTAGAACAAAAGACAAAAAGCCTCAGTGCTACATCCAACGTGCCAAATTATATAGTTGCATACTTATGTTTATTGTCTCATAAGTTTGGGTTCTGAAATTACAGGGGCTGCGTGTGTTTGTAAACATCAATTGGCAATCAACTTGAGGTTAGCAACCCCTGCTTCCTGGTTTCAAGGTCGCCCATACCACCTTTTAATATCAGCTCTTGCTAAGCACACGTTAATGACCAGTCTATTAAGACCGCTCTCCCTGCATTATTAGAGAGGGTATGAGAGCTTTTTGCAGGTGCAGCAGTGTTAGGACCTACAGATGGGCCGTACCGTGACGTGGCTGTAGGATTAAATACTTTGGCCAAAGAACTGAACTAAATGCCCCTTGCTTATGAGAAGATATATGTATGTAACTATATAATTGGTCCTACTGTATGTAGCACTGAGGCCAATAGTCTTTTGTTGTATACATGACGCCACAATCACAGGAACACTCTTTTTGACACAATATATATGGTGCGGTGGGATCTGAGCTTACAGGGGTTGTGTGCGTTTGTTAAAAATAATGATTTCCTTAATCTTTAGCTACTGATGTTACCATGGGGCTTGGAGGGGGAACTCCCGTTTAACCTGCCGGACACTTAATATTTCACATTCTCACATCTCCTGAAAGATGATTTAAAAATTAATTAATAAACCAGCGTTGGAATAAGTTAATACATTCTCCATTAGACTGAAACGTTAAAAGGTGCAGCCTGGAGAGGAACCAAATTAAACTATTGGCAGAGATATGGCAGTTGCTGTAAAACGTGGTTTTTGAAGCCTTTTTAAAGAAGCCAAACAAAATATTATTTTATTTTGTAAAAGTTTGGAAATCCTCCTTTGTTTAATGTTAACAAGAGAGACTGGCGCCAACTTTATAGCAGTAATGGGTCTTTCCGCGTACGTTAAAGATCGGCTTCTGGCCAGGTCGGGGCATGACTATTAACCTTGTTTGCTCCGTGTTTTAAAAGGTGCACAGAGAGCTATGCCCACGCCCTGCATTGCAATGGGCTCCTAGCAGCCTGGACCACAAAGCACACACACACACACACACACACACACACACACACACACACACACACACACCTTCAGCAAAGTATCCCTTTACAAACAGACGTGTGTGTCTGTGGGTATCTTTGTGTGTGCGTGTAGCATATATAACACAAGGGCATGTGTGTTCCTGCTGTCTGTATCGGTGTGTTAATGTGTATGTGTTAGGGATCAGCAGCTACACATGGCAGAGCGCGCCATTAACCTCTTTACTGTTTAGCAATGGATTCCCGGCCCCCCTGGCAGTGAAGGGGTTAAGGAGGAGAGGGGCGTCCTAACCTGGCCACGGGATTCCTGCATCTTCTCGTGCAGTCTTTTCCGCAGGACGTCCACGGTTGAGAAGGAAACTGTTGGTCCTTCGCCTGTTTGGAAAAATGCAATGTCAAATACGGGACAATTTAATCTATACCAGGGGTGGCCAATGCCAGTCCTCAAGGGCCACCAACAGGACAGGTTCTCAGGATACCCCTGCTTCAGCAAAATGTGGCCGTCATTGGACTTGAGGACTGGAGTTGGCCGTCCCCTGCTCTTCATTCTAAAGGTAATGGACCCTTGAACTCAAAATAGTTTTTTTATGTTTTAAAGTTTTAACATGTGTTGCCAACTCCAGTCCTCATGGGCTACCAACAGGTCAGGTTTTCGGGATATCTGTGCTTCAGCACAGTCGTCTCAATCAGTGGCTCAGTCAAAGACTGAGCCTCCCATGCTGAAGCAGGGACTGATTGAACCACCTGTGCTGAAGCAGGGATATCCTGAAAACCTGACCTGTTGGTGGCCCCCGAGGACTGGAGTTGGTCACCCCTGTTGTAAAGTGTTTTGCACAATCCGATGGTGGGAGAAAGGGAAATTTACCACCCCCAGGCGCGAGCCTAATCACACCTAATGGAAAAGATGAAACAACCTTCACAATTATAATAACCCAGGCTGCTACAGACCTCAGTTGTACAATAGTTCTTTTAATGATTAGATTTTGATTTAAGCAAGATGTATTTTAAGCAGGCCCCCCACTGCGAATAAAAATCCCCCTACTTGGATCTAGTCGTTATTTCGATTTACACCTCAATTTATACCTGTATGCACCTACCATGTATAATAAAAACCGAGTACAAAGAGGCCGAGCGAGATCTTTTTCTGTCGTTAGTATGTTTTACTCAGACAAGTTAAAACACATCAGGACACTTTGAAAGCTGAAGGTTTACGAGACTGGGACGGCGGTTTTGATTGAGCACATGGTTCTCTTTCATTGCTTTCAGCCCTCTGGGTTTGGGTACTTGCGAGCTGTAATGTTAGGAGCGCCACCTGGTGACGGTAACAGATCATTGCCACTTCGGACTGCAACGCAATAAAGTGGACTAGTGATGTACCAAGCACCGGGTAATTACCCGGCGCTTCTTCAGCCACCCTTACCCGGCAGCAGGGGGCCAAGCCCGGCACCGGGTAAGAATCGCCGCCGGGTAATGTCAGAGTAGCGGAAAATAATACATCACTTACCTGTAGCCAGCGATGGAAGGCAAAGAAGACTGCAGGTAAATGCGTCCGGGTAAATGGCCGGGTAAAATTCATTAGATTCATTTTGCCCGGGTACACGTTACCCGGTTTTCAGAAAACGTAGGTCCCGGTACAACACTAAAGGGGATCACTACTTGAGTGATAAAGGAGCAAGACGTTCAAAGGGAACAGCTGCCGATGAACAAACGTTCGCAGGATAAAATAAGAAACACATTCCTGAATGGTCCCCGACGCACCGCCTTATAACTTTTTGGAAATACGGAGCGCAAGCCGTTTCCTTATCACTGCATATAAGGAAGGAGAAAGGGGGTCTCACTCTAGGTTAGATCATTGGGATCGGTAGTGATTTATATGGCTGAACACGACATTTGGGCTTAATTCTCCAAGCAGAGTTAATGGCATGTGAAGAAAGTGTTATACTAGAAGTGGACGACTACAGAGGATGCAGTTATTTCCAGCAATACTCAGCATTGTTATATACTGCAGTTTGCTTGTTGTCCATAGGAAGTGTAAAACCAGACTGGTTGCTGTATTTAATTTGATTTAAAAGTAAGCAAAGAGGGGCTGTGCACACCAAAAAGCAATGCAACCAAAGTAATGCAAGAGAGACATTTAATGACTCTGATTCCTGTTTTTCACACATAGTGTGTGTGTGTATTTCGCACCATCTATGTACACAGCGCATCACAGCAGTAATACACAGGACATAATACAACACATAATTGGAATAAGTGCTTCAGACATGAAAGTAACATTAGGAAAAAGAGCTTACAATCTACGTGGTAAGTAGGAAGAACGTACAGAGACAGTAGGAGGGTGCTCTGGTTAGTGCGTCTGCAAGGGGGCATGGTCGATGTACGAGGTGTATAGTATCAGCCAGTGGAGCTACCCATATGCTTCATTCCAGAGGTGTGTTTAAGATGGGACTTAAAGGTGGAGAGAGAGAGTGCCAGTCGGATTTTGAGGGGAAGGGCATTCCAGAGCTGTGGGGCAGTGAGTGAGAGAGGTTTTAGGCGGGAGAGGGCTTTACATAGAAAAAGTGGTAGACAGAAGACATCCTTGAGCAGAACGCAAGTCGGGCAGGTGTATAGCGAGAAATTAAGGACACGCCAAGAACTGTGCTCAATGCAGAAGGATTTTAGGCTAAAAAACATGCAATTGGGAAATTAAGTTGGAATTCAGAGGAGTGTCTGATATCAATAAAAACACGTGAATTCTCATATTCCAATCTCAACAAACTCTTGGAGCAATCTGATCTTGTTATTTGGTAACATATAGGAATCTTGCTTTCACCCTTTTTATGAAATACTATCTGCATATATTGTACTGTGTTTTTGTAATCTGTTTCTGTAACCCAAGCACTGTACTACTTTTGTATATTAAATCTAAAAATGTAATAAGTATTGCTTTGGGCTCCAATTGAACTTTACACTCTTTAAAGAAAGTTATTTCATTTTCAGACACATTTTTTGCTACAATAGATTTTTGTGCACTAACTAAATATTTTTCTTGGGAAACAGGGACCAAAAACCCTGCAAAGTACATCTTGACACATACATATTTATATATTCATTTTTGGTGGTGGCAGCGATTTAAGATATAGATTGTGATGGCTTGAGGGGATATAGAACTTATTTGAGGGACCCTGCGGGGGTGAAAAGTGGGTCAGCTAGCGGTGTGTATTAACCCATGTCACATATACATACCACGTGCACCGTTTGTGATAATGAGTAAATAAAATATAATTAAATGCCACGGTGCAGCCACACAGGACCAAACTGAACTAATGGTAACAGTATTTTTAATAGCTGAAAACTAAATTGTTGATGCCTTTAAAAAAAAAAAAAAAAAATCTAACAAAATGGTCATTTGACATGCAGGGGTGTGCATGCATGAGATCACCTAGTCATCAGGGTGAAGAAGACAGACTATTGCCTCCCATACAGGGTTACTGGTGTAAATGACAACCCCCTGGCTTTCACAATGATTAAACCATAATTATACATGTAGAATTTTTGCCAATGTTTTTATCATCATCAGTCCTTCCCTTGTCGTCACCGGGCTCATTGTGGTCCCTCTGGGGGTGCTAGGGGTGCCAGGTTTAAAGAGCGGGTGGGTGCCCCTGGTATGTACCCACTTAGAGCTCACGGTTTCTGTACGTGATACCCTGTCCTACCTCCCCCGCGCGCTGCTGCACTGTCTCACCTGTACTCTGTGCTTGCTGCGGCCTCACACCTGGTTTCGGAGGACCGCCCCGCGCGCTGCTGCACTGTCTCACCTGTACTCTGTGCTTGCTGCGGCCTCACACCTGGTTTCGGAGGACCACCCCGCGCGCTGCTGCACTGTCTCACCTGTACTCTGTGCTTGCTGCGGCCTCACACCTGGTTTCGGAGGACCGCCCCGCGCGCTGCTGCACTGTCTCACCTGTACTCTGTGCTTGCTGCGGCCTCACACCTGGTTTCGGAGGACCACCCCGCGCGCTGCTGCACTGTCTCACCTGTACTCTGTGCTTGCTGCGGCCTCACACCTGGTTTCGGAGGACCGCCCCGCACCGCTGTATCCGGTTTGGACTTCCCTGCACCCTTTCTAGGTCTCTTCTTCTTCTTCTTCTTGGGTTGGCTGGACTCATCCGACCCATCTCTGTTTATAAAAACTAGGGAACAATAGCAGAAATGACCACCTGAGAGCACTTGACAACAGGGGTGCGCAACTGCAGTCTTCAAACCTCCCCCAACAGGTCAGGCACATCCTGAAAACCTGACCTGTTGGGGGAAGGGAGGAGGAGAGTCGGCTTAAGGACTGGAGTTGAGCACTCCTGCTGTACAATATACGAATAAGAGGAATATATTTTATATGGGGTTGACAAACTAGGCTATACTGCTCTACATCAGGGGCGCGCAAACTTTTTATGCTGTGCGCCCCCACCTGCCCGCTGAACCCCGTTAAGTAAAGGTTGCAGAGGCCTCAGGCTGTCCCACAGCATTAATTCAAATGCCTTGGGGAAGAGCGCGGGACCTCTGCAACCACTCGTGCCATCCCCCCCCGCCACCCCAGACAAATCTCTTGCCTCCATTGGGGGGCACGCTCCCCAGTTTGAGCACTGCTGCTCGACATGGACATTATTGATGCATTTAACTCCACATTTCCCAGATTCTCACTATCAGTCGTCCCTCTCCCCCCCACAGGGTTTCCGACCTCAGATTTGGTGTCTGTTCCCCAGGTAACGTGACCTGCACAACTGACACCAGATTCCTCCTTGCCTCAGAGAGTGTCACCCACCACTAAACTGCTCCTTGTATCCCACCCTCTCTAAGGCTGGGGCCATAGAGGGGTGAGACGTTCGGAGCCGCGCTGACGCTGAGGCTCGCCTGCTGAAATCTGCGCGATTTCATGCCCATGCAGGCGAGCCAGCGGGCGCGATCGGGAGGCGGGGGGAGACTGAGGTAGGCGGGGCAGTGACGTCGCTGGGCCAATCAACGTCACGGCGCTGTGACGTTGACGCTGCTCCGCGCCGATTGGATGTTTTCAGTCGACAGCGCTCTGAAAAACAGCTTGGCTGTCGGCTGCAAAATCCAGCGCCTCAGCACGCCTGCGGACACTCGCGTGAGCCCCCTCTCAAGGCATCCTCATTGAGGATGCACGGCTCAGCGCGGAGCGTCCGCACGGCTCAGCGCGGCCTGTCCTTCTATGGACTCGGCCTAATGTGTAGCCCAGAGAGATCCTAGATACAGCTCTTACTGGCTGAAGGGGTTATTTCCAAAAAAGGATGCAACAAGTGTATAACAAGTGTATAACCCATTCTGTCCCAAAAGGCAAAGGAGAGCAGCAGGATCAATCCCGAATAATCCCCCCCAGGTGCCGTCCGCTCCCCACGGTGTTGGTTTCCCTCGTTTGCCCTTTGTGTGCGTCACTGCTCTCCAGGCTCGTCCCAACCAAGCAACCGTAGTTGGGTCCTGACGTCACTATACCCGGAAGAGACTCAACTACACAGCGCAGGAATATCCTAGACACCGAACAGAGCTCAGCAAAAAGGTTCAACGCACTACCCAGAAGGGAGCCTGGAGGGCAGTGACGCACACAAAGGCCAAACGAGGGAAACCAACACCGTGAGGAGTGGACATCCCCCAGAAGAAAACCCCACAAACCCCAGAGTGAACAAGCAACACACTGCAGACCCAGTGCAGGAACCTAGGACTCCAATGGTGTACAGCTGGAAAGCTTACAATTCGACTGCGCACAAAACTTTGCTGTTTGTGAGTTTGCAACCATCTTTTTCTTTTAAACTATTAAAAACTTATTATGCTATGTTGTTTTATGTATTCCTTCACTAAGGTGCAGTTCCCAATCACCTGAGGACTGCTGAAGGAATCTTCAAATTCAAGCAACACAGACTATTAAGCTAAGTATCTCTCAATTAGAACTGCTGTAATACTTCAAGAACTGTGTTCTCTTCCACATACACTTCTTTTTCTTTTATTACAGCCCTTTGCGCCCAAACGCCCAGATAAATCTTTTCGGTAAGCCTTGTGAGGGACCAGGAAATCACCTGATCTGCACTGTGGCTGCAGGACTTGTATTTGGATCATATTTGTTGTATTATATATTTATGCTTTATAATGATATAAAATCTGAGGTTCTTATGTCCTTTAAATGTTATCTTTCTTAGTGGTTTTAGCATTTTATTCATTAATATATATCCGGATATTGGCTGGGTGTTTTAGCGCTTACTCCACTATTTAACACCTCAAACTTTCTGCCGAGGAGTCATCTTCAAATCTGATCTCGCCTTCATTCTTCATGTAGTCCTGTCTACACCTATGAAATATTGCCAGGATTCGCCCTTTTCTCACTCGTGATGCAACTGAAATCCTAATTCACGGACTCACCCTGTCCCGCCTTGACCACTGCAACCTTCTCCTAGTTGACATAGCTCCCGATCCAGCTTTGATGTTGTGTTGTGAGCACTGACTTAAGTTAAGTCACCGCCATGTGTGGTGGGCCTGCTAGCAAGTTGCTGTTAAGGGGCCCGGAGAAAAAAGGGGCCACTGATTTCTGTGCTCGTTCGCTAGACTGCTGGGCCGAATGTCCCAGCTCTCCCCCCTGTCAGCAGCCCTGAGCAGGCCCCCCAAGGGCACGTGCCCCCGGGTTATTGCTACACCCCTCTGTCTGTCTCACAAGCAGGTTCACTCATTACCTTTTGTATCTGTTTGTACATATTTGTATGTAATGGTTTATGTAATTCTCAAATATCTGTACCACACTGTAGAATATGTGGGCGTTTTACACACACACACACACACACACACACACACACACACACACACACACACACACACACACACACACACACACACACACACACACACACACACACACACACACACACACACAATGTAGCCACTGCCCAGTGCTCACCTATTTTTCTTTTGCGAGGCTCTGTATTCTGTGCGCACACCTTCCTGCCCAGGCTTTGCAGGTAAGAATCCTTGCTCGCCAAAGAAGCCATTATTCACCTGAAAAGACAAGTATACAGTCATGTACTTCTTTGTATCTATCCAACTTCATAGTGACACCAGACATCTACCAGGGCATTGTCAGGGGTCACTGTGGATGAGTGATAGGTGAAAATAGATACATTTAACACAGGAAAAACTCTTATTATAATGTGCTTATAAGGAAAACATTCTCATAGTAAAATAAGAGCCAATTGCAGCAATGTAAAAATAATTTAAAATCAAAGTGCAATCCCTGATGATAAGATCTTATCTAGTTCTGTTATAGTAGAATTAGGGTATGTAATATGTTACACTGTGTGTAAGTCTTATGTACTCTGATGTATTCATTGGTCCCTATTTCTATTCTTTATATACAATTTGAACTTTTTTTTTTTTTTTTAGAAATAACTTGCATTTTGATCTTTTTTTTGTAATGTTTCTCATCATTAAAAGTGTACAAAACATTATGCACTACTATAATTAACTAAACACTAACACTAAACACTTAGTATTTCAAAAATATAGATAACAGAATAATGAATAGCATTAACAGTCTTATATTTTTATCGAGAATACAAATAGCAAAAAATAAACAACACGAACGAGTTTTAAAAAATAGCTTTAAAATGTAATAAATTAAAATAACTCAAAATCCCAAAGGAACTGGTGTATGCCTGCTATATTGGATAAGTCAGTCCCTAAAGCTTTAGCCTTTGTTTAGGGTTTTTACTTCCATGCAATCAAAGCACAACCGCTGCTGTCTTATTGTGTTATATCTATAGATAACATAACCATATACCTATATAGATCTATCTATATATTACTGCACGCTGAGCTGTTACCAGTCTTCCTGATGCATGGCTGCTCCCGGCAACACGTGGATTCCCAGCCTGGAGCAACACATCCCAGATCTCATCCACCCTCCACCTAAAGTCCACCGTTTCCATTTACCACTGCTGCAGATTACCTATCTGCGATTGATTGATGAGGTCTGCAAACCGCATTCGAGCTCTATGGTGCCAGGAGGAACCCGAGTCGCGGTGGGCTGTGGGATGCTGGAGGACTTCCCTTAAAGACGCATGCCAATAGTGAGGTGAAGCAGCTCCTGTCATCATCATACTGGGCCTGAGAGGGGGTTAGAGGCACAGACACCCTACTGATTGAACATACACACGAGAGGAGAGTGAGTGAGTGTGTGTGTGTGTGTGTGTGTATATATATATATATATATATATATTATATAAAATAAATAATAATTATATATATATATATATATAATCTCTCAATATAAATCCGGATTCGACCCGGAGAGTAGATTTCAGCTACGCATCTCCGGGAGAAACAGCTGGCTGGGATGCACCCTGGGGTGCAGGGGCTCGGCTCTTACCTTCTCCGGCGGCATCTCCCCCCCTGCATGGCCCCCGTCACTCCGCGGCGTCAAATGGTGTCGCGTTGCCATGACACCGGCACATTGTGAGCCTGCATTACGACGGCACGTTGTCATAGTAACACGGTGCCTCAGGGCATCCCGTTTTCATGGCAACGCAGCGCCATTTGACATCGTGGACCATTCAGGAGATGCCTCCACCGAAGGCAATATTGTTAAATATATAAATGAAATTGAATTGCAGAAAGCCTTCGGGTTAGCCTTTACCAGAAGGTGGCAACTCTGATTTATTGATTTATATATATCAATCTCATAATAGATAAATCATGCGTGTTTTATTAACACGGGGCAATGATATGTAAATTATTTTAGTTGTTTTAGGATCAGAGAACCTTCAGAAACAATTAAACAGCATGAAACTGTGCAAATGGGTCACCTTCTGGAGATCACCCCCTATAAGTAATGTGAGCTTTTAAATGCAACATGTTATTCACTTCTCCGTCTTTTATTTTACAAGGGAAAAGCACTTGAGACACCACTGCGGTGTTGACCGGTAGTACCAAACCATGGATGGAAAAAAATATATAAAAAATTCTCCAGCTCCGGAGAACAGACGAAATTCAAAACAAAGGTCTTTATTTCAGTCTAACAGGTACAGGAAACACCAACAGGACATTGAGGCTAGCACTATGTCATTATGGGAAAAATAACAGCTGTCTAATAATATTGTAATGCTGAATGTGCTGAGAATACTTTAATACGGGACTTCATATATCAAGATGATACGGTCATCTAAAGATGTCGCAATTCATACAAGTGTTTCGACTACTGTAGCTTATATCATTTATTTTTTTAACACCCCGTATTATTTTTGTAGGGTAAGAACAGCTGTCACTTGCAGGAACTTGAGCATGATTTTGCTGGCAGAGGGAAACTTTCCAGGCCTCTTTCGCAGCGAAAGAGTAAACCATGTCCATGGTGCTGAGCTCAGTTCATCTGTTTAATAACTACTACGACAGGGGCAATACTGACTTATGTGTAACTTGGCATGAGGAAGGACGTTGCATCTCATCGCTGCTCTGCTCAGGTGTGCTCTGTCAGCCCTGCTCCGTGGCCATTCACATGAGGTGGTGTATGGATCTGGCTTGCGATGGCGCTTGTCTCAGTCACGGATACCGGTGGCGCGGAGAGACCCTGCGGCGACGCGTCTGTGCTGTCCCTGGTCCAATAAGCTTCACACAGAGGCAGATCGCTTGGGTCACACACACTGTAGCTGTGGCCCCATCACACACAAAAAACCCCAACGGGCAGCAGGAAAACAGAGAGAGCGGATCCAGGCCAGTTGAAGAAAGGGAGAGGAAAGCAAAAAAAAAAAAAAAAAAAAAAAAAAAGCAAGACAGAAGCAAAGCGTTAAGAAAAATGGCAAGGGAAATCAACTGTTTTAACCCCAGAGAAAGTGTCAAAAGATAAGCTTTTGAAAATGGGGTGGATCAATGAAAGAGCCATTCTACCCATTCTCATTTCATGAGTGTATAGAAGGAGCCCTCGCATACAATACCGCCATGGGTGCTATCCAGTGCAGTGAAAAGTTCCAGCTTAACATACGTAATCCAGTTAGAAAGCACTTGTATGGTCTTAAATAAATTAAAACACCATTAAAATATGTGGTATGGACCAAAAGGGACATTTTAATTTAAATAAGAGCATGTGAGTGTTTTCTAACTGCATTTCATAGTTTTATCAGTCCACAGAATGAAGGGATATATTGGACAACCCAATAAGAGAAGGGTATTTCACTGTGGTCATTTCACTGCCTTTCAAACAGATCAAATCCCAGCGTTGTCCCCTTTGGACAGAAAACAAATCTGTGTGAGCCTCAGGGAAATTCTATGCCTCATGAGAAAGAAAATTTTTTTTTTTTCATAATCCTATGGAGACCCCGAATATCAATGTAGCGTCGGGGTAAAAGATCTTGCCGTCAAAAACGTAGGGAATGTGCACCGCCATGGTCTTAAATGGCAGTTCCCACCAGATCGGACGCTCTGGCCATTGGCCTTTATTCTATAAAGTGCGACAGTGCGGATGCAGTTTCATCATACAGTTTCCCAACGCATTTTATAGCATATGGGCTACTGGGTTTTTCCCCCCCTTCTCCAAACCTTTGCCCTCGTTTATTTTGTTTGCAAAACCTCATATTTCAGCTATTACGTTTGAAAACAAACTGTACTATGATTTATAAGGCAAGTCATGTAACCGATTTCACAGCAACATTAAAATAAAAAAATCACAGACATGAACGGCAGCGTCAAGAGTAAAATATAACAAATAAGGAAGAAAGCACATAAGCAATCGCTTCAGTTAAAAACGCCCCTGCCGTTTGCTAGAAACAAAAAGCTGAATGGAAAAATAAGTGCATAGTTTGGTTTTATTGAATATACAAACTTCATAGGGGAAATCTGACACTGCCCCGTCAATTAAAAATGATATATATAGGAAAATATAGTAGCGCCACTCACAGAAATATATATCCAAATAATATGGAGAATTCTTAAGAGTTTGACTCAAAGGGTAAAATGCTGCTATAATAGTTGCTATCAAAACCAGCACTCAACATATAACAGTAAAAATACAAATAACAATAGTTCCAGTCCCTTGATAAATCCATGAAATCAGTGTAGATGTAAAGGTATAAAACTCCTCGGGTGAGTGGGGAAGTATGCTGCTCTCAATGGATGAACCACATCCTATGGAATACCAACTCTACACCGGGATATGAGGACTCCTGCTTTGCGGCCTACTCCCACCGCTGATCTTGAGTTAGTCTAACTCACAGCAAACTTGTGGATGACTCGGGCTACCGAGCGGGATCCACTGGTAGTGATGATATTATTCACATACGCACTATTGATTTTTACCTTTGTGAGTGTACTTGTTTCCACCCCTTGTCCCCTTCCCCATATTAAATATACGTTTTACGCTATGGGGCTTGCGCGTTTATAAATATATTTTGACATTACCGGTTGGTATCGCAACTATCGTATATACGAAAAAGGTCTACAATGTGTATTACAGATACCAAAGTTCTACCCCAGGGCTTGTCTAAAGGGCAATGGAGTATTGTTGCATTGGTGTCAGATGTACAGTTACAGTATATGATTTGGTTTATTCATTTAAATGAAGTTGAAATCTTCAAAGCCACAAGTTTTTTTTTTATATATAATTTTACTTTCCAAGTCTTTAAATGTGTAAAAAAAAAAAAAAATCTGTCAGAAGCCTTTAAGTGACTTTGTTAGACATCATTTTAAAATATTGCTGCACAGACTGAGGATTTGTTAACATACTGTGTGTTTTGACTAGATACCCAAAGTGGGGGAATGTCCTTTGTAATAATAGAACATGATAAAAATAATGAACTTCACTGATTTCTGTTACAAATGGAAATGGAAAATGACCCATTTTGGTATTTTGAATCGTTTTGACTCCTGTGCTGCTCGGAGCTCAACCCTGCAGCAGAGATAACAGAAGTTGAATTTAAAAAAATCCCTTTATTTAAATATATATATGGATATGTAACACACACACTAGAAAGAGAATTAGCAGTATGTGGAATAGGCACAATGATAGGAGACAGGGCAATGTATAAGAGATTATAAAAAGTTATGGTGGGCGAGAGTTGGAAAAACCCTTCTCGGTACAGGAATGACAGCAAAACTGCATCCATGTGTCTCTCAGACTCACAAATGTAACAAATACAGCACACTACAAGGTCAGACACAGAAACCCTTTGCAGATACAATTCAGCAATGTTTTCCCAGGGAAAAAAGACACAGTGAGGATAATGAGCATTAAAAAACATGGGACAGGCTCAGCTGTTCATCTCCAAAAGATGGGAGTAACCGTGTGGTTGAGGCACTGGCGTGTAAGACCTGGGGTAGTTTAGGATGCCCCAGAGCAGGGGTGGCTATCTCCTGTCATCAAGGGACACCAACGGGTCAGGTTTGCAGGATAGCCCTGCTTCAGCATAGGTGGCTCAATCAGTACCCCAGAGCAAACAATGTTATACTTTGGACACCTACTCTGCTGTGCAGACGCTTCCTGTTTATTGTACAAACAATGTTATACCCTGGTGCCTCAAAATGTTACTTAGGATTGTACAGTGCACTTGTAGCCAACCCCCATCTAATATGGAGAGCATTAAAAATGGCAGCACATTATATAAAACAGATAGGACTATATTTATCACAGTTTCACAGTCACTTGTTGACAGTATTTGCGCATTAATAAAAGGTTATATCAATGAAGTAAATGGCTTTGTGGCTAATGGGTTAAACGAGACGGGCCTGTTCACATTGGGGTAAATGTTGCTTGGTTACACTGTAGATTCAGTGGTTTATATATCGGGAGGCCAGCAAGAATCAGCTGTATAGCCAAACAAAATACGCTGCAGCAGGAAGCAGTCTGTGTGTTGTGGTTAAAGTGATGGCCACTGAAGTGGGACATCGTTCAACTGGGTGCCAATTTTTACAAAAGTGTGATGGGAACCATCAGGTGCCGTGACCCATTCCATTCATACTACCCAATCTCCTGATTATGTGGCTACTCACCAATAAGGCACATGGCCCAGATTCACTAAAGGGTGCCAAGTTAATGCAGGCTAAGGCTCCGCACCCTTTAATGAATGTGGACGTAAGGATATAAAGGCACAAGCTCCCCCACCCCCTGCGTGCGCCTTGTTCAGAGAACACAGGTACAGAGGGTTCCTATTTATACCTGGAGGAGTAATACTCCTCTTCCAGCTCATACAGGTCTACAGCGATCTCGTCCCGCAGGGCGATGAGCTTCTTGTCGCATTCGTCCTGCAGGCCTCGCAGCTGCTGGTTGCGCTGGTTGATCGCCTCGTTCACCGAGGGGAAGTCGTTCAGGATCAGAAACTGCTTCAGATCGGACACCAGCTTCATAAGAGACTCACCGGCTCGGACCTGCAAACACACGGGGAAACCGGAGAACCAGAGCTGAATAGGGCGACTTCTCACAGATGGGCCCTTCCAAAAAGGATGAGTGGCAAAGACTGGTCTCTGAAGTAGGAAACTCATGTTCAGAGACAGCCCTGTTCCTAGTGACCTTGAACAAGGACCTTCCTGCACCAGAAGGTTAAGTTGCAAACGCTTCAGGGCGGCCAACTCCAGTGCTCAAGGGCCACCAACAGGTCAGGTTTTAAGGATATCCCTCCTTCAGCATAGGTAGCTCAGTCAACAACAGCCACCTGTGCTGAAGCAGGGATATCCCCTAATACCTGGCCTGTTGGTGGCACTTGAGGACTGGAGTTGGCCGCCCCTGATGGACATTACACCATGACAAATACTGTGTATTCTGTCAACACTATATTACACATCATATTAATTAATATTGCAAATATTTGGCTGTCTTTAGAACATTTCAGAGAAAATATATTTTTTCAGCCAGGAACAAAAGTAATGCAACTTGTGCAGTCATATAATGATATTTCTTACACCCCAACAAAGCGTGCTGGTATGAAACGATTGCTAACAATAATCCGTGCATTATCAATGACAAAGTTTCTGAACACCCCCCCCCCCTGCTGCTGAGCCCCTTAGCAGCAATAAAAAGCACATTCCCAGCATGCACAACAGATACGCAAATCCGTCGCAGAGAGAAGTTGACGTTTGGGTAAACCACTCTCCAAGGAAGTCTTGCTGCTCCCCCACTTACAATATTAGCTGCCCTGACGTGCATCTCATAATTATCTTGCTCCCCTTGGGTTGCGCGGGAAACCTGATGTTCTTCTTCAATCTGCAAAATGAATCAATAATTCATATTGGAGAAGGAGCGGCTCAGTGAGTAAAGACACTGACTGGCACTGAGAGTATGAAGCAGTGCAATTCCCGGTGACGGCTCCTTGTGTCCTTGGGCAAGTCACTTTATCTCCCTGTGCCGCAGGCACCAAAAAAAAAAAAAAAAAGCGCTATACAAGAACAAACTATTATTATTATTATTATTATTGCAAGGACACGAGAAAAAACACTTGAATCCCCTTTTTCTAAATTCAGACCTAAACTTTTCAGTTGTTCCCAACCTTTTTCCACATTGTGCACCCCCCTGCTACATAATATTTGTCCACGTAACCTGCAATTAATAAATCTTATTTCCTAGTCATCAGATTATTGCTAACAAAAAACTGTGTGACTGATCCCAAGCAGAATAGTGTCCTGAGCTCATGGGGGGAAGAGGGGGTGACGAAGGAGAACCACAAACATTAACTATTATCGTTTATTTGTAAAGCGCCAACATATTCCTCAGCGCAGTACAATGGGGATGCAGAGATATGTATATTACATAAACAGAAGGACATATCGAATAAGGGCAAACCAGCGCCAACAGATGCAAAAGGTAATGAGGGCCTGCTCCTGAAGAGCTACCAATATAGAAGAAAAGGCCCCAAATTGCCCCTCATGGGGGGCAGTCAGTTACTGCAAGAGCTTCCAAAGTCACGCCCCACAATACATTGCCACTATGGATGCAAAGCACTGTGGGGAGCGACTTTGGAAACTCCTGATGTAATGTAGCACAGATGCTAAGGAGCAGTTTGGGACACATTCCCCACACAGGCCCAGGAACCCGCTACACTGCCTGGGATCCGCCATTACAGATATTTTAGGGGTGAATCCCCTCATGCATATTTCTAGCCTTGTTTTCGTGGCATATCCATGTGCAATTATTTCAGTAAATGTATTGGAAAGTATATTAAACAGTAAAATGTGAGTACAGTGAATACTGCACACACAGTCCAAGCACCGGGTATTGGGTAGTATTTCTGTATTGCTGACGGAGAAATGGAGTGGGACACTAACCCTGGCTGTTTTGATGATCTCGGTGAAGTTATCCATGACTGATTTAATATCATCCTTTAATCTTTTGTTGTAGGACTGCAGGAGAGTCTCCTTGCTCTGCGGCAGCACCCTTTGCTGAGCCATCCTTTCAATGTAACGCTAAAATACTTTTAAAAAAACAACAGCAAAAAAAACAATTACCATTTTGACAAAAAGGAACCATCACATTTGCAGAAGTATTATAAACACTACACCTTTTATTTCAAGTACACATTTACACAGAAAAAAAAATACTTTTTTTTGTAAAAGGATTTGAAAAGAAAGAAAATTAACTTTATTTTTTATTTTTAAATAAATGTGAAGCATTGTTAGGGGGGCCTGTAAATAAACAAACTCGATTTTCAACCACATTAAACATGAGAAATACATGAGCATTACAGAACTTTTCAAACTAGCAGAACAAAGGAGGCTGTCCATGCAGCAATTGGGAAGTTAGGCTGCTATGAAGCTACTGCACCTTCTTTCTGATGCTGCAATTGATAGGTAGGAAGATCTATGTAATACCCAGTAATATTATACTGATGTGCTGCTAATCATACCTCCAGTTTAAATACAGTGATATGCACATACTACAGTCACCTGAAACAGCATGCACTGCAACCATCAGCAACACTTCCCCATACAGCAGTGCTGCAGCAGTCACTTAGACTTGATTATTACCCAGACCCTCCCACAGTACGCTGTGATTGGCTTAGCTTTCCTATACAGGCATTGTATTGGCTGCCTTTACACATCAGTCATTTCAGATGGTGTCAAGCCCGTTTCAAGCTGCGTTGATGCAGCAGACTGTTAAAGTGACAGTGCTTCTTACTGATAGGATGTTCTAATACCATATACTGTATTAGCTATAATGATGCTGACCAGGTATTGCTAGTCTCCCTCCTGATATTTAGAGGAATAATGCATTATGTCGGCTTTCTCCCTGATTGATTGAAGTAACATATTCAGTGCAAAATAAGATTTCACTCATTGTTTTGTAATAGAAAGGCATTTAATACCTTGGCTGGTGCGAAAAGCTAAAGGGACAGGGCACACTCTCACATTGAAAGTATCACTAGATAAATTAGGTAGTAGGTACATACAGGCCAAGACGTCGAAACTCTGCAGCAAGATATGGCAGGAAAATGAATAAGATCTCCATATCTTCCATTGACTGACAGACCCTCCAATATTTTGTTGATACAAAATAGGTACCACTGTTGTTCCTCTAGTCGTGCTGGACGGAGGTACTTCCAAGCAATCACTATGCAGTTTACCCCTACACAATAAACGTTCTATGTAAGGCCGAGTCCATAGAAGGACAGGCCGCGCTGAGCCGTGCGGACGCTCCGCGCTGAGCCCCTGCATCCTCAATGAGGATGCCTTGAGAGGGGGCTCACGCGAGCGTCCACAGGAGTGCTGAGGCGCTGGAGTTTTCAGCCAACAGCCAAGCTGTTTTTCAGCGCGCTGTCGGCTGAAAACATCCAATCAGCGCGGTGCTGCGTCAACATCACGGCGCCGGTGACGTCGACGTCGGTGCGTCGCGGGCGATTGGCCCAGCGACGTCACTGCCCCGCCTCCCTCAGTCTCCCCCCGCCTCCGATCGCGCCCGCTGGCTCGCCTGCATGGGCATGAAATCGTGCAGATTTCAGCAGGCGAGCCTCAGCGTCAGCGCGGCTCAACCCTCTATGGCCCCAGCCTAATAATCCGTACAGCTGATCTTACAGAAGCCCAAATCTCGCTGTGTACCTGCTAAATAGGTGCAGTTGGAGGGTATGTCACGCGGCAGAAAGTAGCAAAAGGCTACGTCTTGCAGCAAAAATAGTATCGCAACCTGACTTCATGTGATCATTAGGTTTCTATGTACAGTAGCTTTTGTTTCCCAGTTTATTCTGGTACACAATAGTCGTGCAGTTCTACCTAAAAGGGCATCGCGAGAGCCAGGATTGGACTGCTGTCTCAAGGTGACACGGAGCAAGGCTGGAAATTATAAAACTATAATGGAATCTAAGTCATGATTAGGGAGGGTTGACTGGTATGGAAGGTATCACTACAGACTGCCACCAAACTGTGGCTCTGGTTAGTGGTCACTGAAAGTGCTGGTGAAAATGAAATTGTCCGGTGAAAAGTGCCCTGTCAGACTCACTTCCCTTTCACGCCAGCCTGAAACCCCATACATTTAGTGTCTCACTCTATGGACGTCTCATTAATGGATACAACAAGAGGTGGACCTGTGATCATACTAGGGGTTGTGGAAACCCGTCTCCGTTTCTAACCATAAATATAGTATCAATCTTTCGAGAATAGGGTTAGCAGCACGTTTCTCCAGCGGGTAAAGCATACCACCATTAGACCACTTCAACCACTGGATAAAGCCACAAAACACCCCGGATCACCCGCCGCAGAGAACAGACATGTCAGGAATAACTGCAGACAGCATAAAAAGGCCTTGGTCAACCCTCCCCCACCTCCCCATTATCATGCTTTGCTTTAAATCAGGGGTTCTCAACTCCAGGCTTTAAGACCCCCCAACAGGTCAGGTTGTAAGGATATCGCAGCTTCAGCACAGGTGGCTCAGTTGCTGAGCCTCTGATTGAGCCACTTGTGCTGAAGCAGGGACTGATTGAGCAACCCGTGCAGGGATATCCTGAAAACCTGACCTGTTGGGGGATTCCTGAGGACTAGCGTGAGAATCCTGTGTTTTAAATAAAGGGTCACTGGCTACATTTTTAGGGTAGCCCACTTCCACAAAGCTGCACATGGAACACATCTCACGTGATTGCGTTGCAATGCATGGCCTAGCCTCCTTGGCAGCGAAAGGGTTACAAATAAATCCAACACAGATACGTTTGCAGCCTCTGTCCCTTTAAATCGCAGCCCCTGAAATCTCGCGTTGCCAGCAACGTCTCGCGACATTTGGCTGGCGGATACATATATTACCCACAATGCCTCTTCCTTCCTTTCTCTGCCCCTGTCCACCATGGTGAGTGTTCCACGGCGCCGCCCGGTTACAATCCGCTGCCATCCTCACCGGGAAGGGCCGGAGCCCACCAGACCCTTTGCTTTTAACGCGCGGGGGAGTGTTCTCGTTATGAATCCGGGGATATGTCCGGGTACGGGTCGGTATTTTACCGGTAGAATGACAGATGTTGCCCCCCCTTCCTTACCCTCGTCGGCGGGGCTGTTAGGCCATGAGACGGTCAGTGTGGGAACCTGATGGGGCCTACCCGTGAAGACTGCGACCTCGGCTTTCCTAGCCCCCGGCTGAGAGGCGGCCGGGTATGTGTAGAGGCCTCTGCCCCGATTCTATAGCCATGTATTGTCATGGTGACACTTACTCCTGGCACTGCCCAAGTCATTGTGCCTTGTAATCGGGTATATGCCCTTGTTGCGGTGTTCCCGCCTCTATACGTGCAGATGATGTAAACGAATATTTGCAATCTGAGCCGCTGTGACGACACACTTCCACCAAGATCGCTGATGCACGTTTTATTAATATTCATTGGGTTTTGAGCTCTTGGGAGCTGGGCTCAATATGTATGTACAACTATTCACATAGCGCTATATACAATACAATGGGAGTAAGTGCAGCAGGTATATACGGCTAACGGAGAACCTGCCCCAAAGAGCTTACAATCTAAATGTTACGTTAGAAGGCTTACTTGGTAGTTGTATAGAAGTCAGAGATTCAACAAGGCCATAATGCCGAAGGCGTTTGCAACTCTGGCCTAGCTAAATACTTTTGGTCGGTGATGTGACTTAGTTGAAATATTCACTGATCAGGAAATGTTTAGGTGATTTGGTGACAGTTCTTGGTTGACCTCGGTTATCCGTGTCGCAGGGGATGTTTGACTGCATAACTTGAATAACGTTTATATATATATATTTATTTTTTTCCCCTTCTGCCAGCCTAAAGGGAAGAAGGCCAAGGGGAAGAAGGTGGCACCGGCCCCTTCTGTAGCTAAGAAGACTGAGGCCAAAAAGGTGGTGAATCCTCTGTTTGAGAAGAGGCCAAAGAACTATGGCATTGGTGAGTGGGAAAACTAAACCTCGTAGCTCCAAATTATTATATATATTTTTTCTCCTCGCTACTTTTGGAAGGGCCTAGATTTACAGAATCCATCACTGATGCCACGTAAGAGCTGCTTGGAGATTGATGCTGAGCATGGAACAAATCCTATTTAGTGTCTCATAGTAAACAATGATGGGTGGATAGTTAGTCCATTCTTCCATGTAGTAAAGGGAGGGGAAGGAGGTGGTATACCTTTTTTTATTGGACCAAGAAGCTTTCCATTCCAGCCAGATATCCCTCTTACAGAAACAAAATATTGTGTACAGTAAGAGGGAGATCTGATTGAAATGGGAAGCTTATAATATAACATCTACTTGTTAATCCAATATAAGCTATCGTACAGCCTTCTCCCCCCCCTCGGTTACATGGTCGTCATTGTGTGACAACTTTTATTTAATGCAGCAAAACATGTAGTACTGAACTCACCTTTTTGTTTTGTAACTACGGGTTTGAAGCAGTGTGTCTTTGGAACAGAACTGTTTCAGCTCCAGGGACCCTCTGCTTCCCAAGAGGCTTGTCTCCATAACCGTGTATCTCTGCAGTGAGGGAGCTTGTGGTCCTATTATAATGGCGGCTTAAATGCCCTGCATCATGTAAACCAATAGGAAGCGGTGACATGTGGATATGCATAATGGTAACATTGTGTAGGCATTATGGCATAAGATTCTCCCGAGTGGCATAGCATTCTATGTGCAAAGCTAGTCTGCTTTGGTGCTGCTGTGGATGCTGCCATGTGAGCCATTGTTGGTACACGCATTACTCGTCCTTTGGTGTCATTTGGAATTGGGGCTTACAAAGGCTATTTCCCACCCTTACCTGGAAGGCAGAGCTTGTATATTGCAATGATGATTTTGAATTTCTTCACCTGAAACTAAAAATGTGAAGATTAAATGAGCTTTTTAACCCTGAGCAATTGCAAAAGCTCTCGCCTTCCTCCCAGACATAGCAAGACGTCTTGTGAACACCTGTAGTTTTTATGGAAAGTTTTTCTGTTTATGATTAAAGTAATGAACAATCATAAACTGCATAGGAAATGTGATAGTCTGGAGGGCCTCTAAGGTCTTTGAGAATCGTGTTACTTGGCTTCTCTTTTTTTAATGTATTGGGAGCATAAACATCTCTTGTTTGCAAAAGGCGTAATAATGGAAACGTGTTCCTATATGGCAGATTTATTCACCTGTTGCCCCTGATCTTTACACATAAGCTGCAGGGTAATAATTTTCTGATGCGTTTTCTGTTTCCCAGGTCAGGATATTCAGCCCAAGCGTGATCTGACCCGCTTTGTCAAATGGCCCCGTTACATCCGGCTTCAGCGCCAGAGGTCCATTCTGTACAAACGTCTGAAGGTGCCACCTGCAATCAACCAATTTACCCAGGCTTTGGACCGTCAGACAGGTGAGAACCAGGCAAAGAGCATTTATAAGCTGTGCATAGACTGTCTATAAACATTATTGTGCTGCGTACTGTATTGTATGTCTTTATATAGCGCCATTAATGTACATAGCGCGTCACAGTAGTAATACACGACAATCATATAAATAACAGGTCCTGGGAAGAAGCGCTTCAGACATAAACGTAACATTTAGGAAGAGGTGTCCCTGCTCTGAGGAGCTTACAATCTAATTTGTAGGTAGGAAGTATGTACAGAGACAATGGGAGGGAATTCTGGTAAGTGCGTCTGCAAGGGTCCAAGCTTTATGTATCGGGTGTATAGTATTAGCCACGGTGATACTGAGATGTTTCCTTAAGCAAGTGGGTCTTAAGGTGGAGAGAGAGGGTGCTAGTCCGGTATTGAGGGGGAAGGGCATTCTAGAGGTGTGGGGCAGTCGGTGAGAGATGCTTAAGGCGGGAGAGGGCTTTAGATACAACGGGGGTAGAGAGAAGACATCCTTGAGAAGAACGCAAGAGTCGGGATGGTGCATAGCGAGAAATTAGGCCTGAGGTGTAAGGAGGGGCAGAAGAGTGTAAAGCTTTATGCTATATACTGTAATTGTGAAGTGCTTGTGTCTCATTGGTAAAGTGCTATATGAAATAAGTTAAGGTAGGATAAAAGTGACTGGGTTTGGGCACTTTTTAACATACCACTTATGTAGTGACAAGCAAAACCAGCAGATACAGTCGGTGAATTCATTTGGTTAAACAAAAAAAAATACTCTACATTTCCTTGTCATAATGGTCTTGTAATAAAATGTTTGTGCATACCGAGTGAAAGGTGACTGAACTTCTTGGGTGAATGGACCATTCAGTTTAGTGTAAACCTTCCAGTTTGATTCTCCAGAAGCTGTTTCAACTCTGTAGTGTTTGAGGTTTTGTGCCATACATGTGCAAATGATGCTAAATATTTGCTATCTGAAAAGCTTTTGTGATTACACTTTTCCACCAAGATCGCTGATGCACAGTGTGTAAATACTTAGACATAACTGGTAGATTTTGGGCTTTCAAAAATGTGCTGTTGGGTAGAGGTAGAAAATAAATGAACTTTTTCCTTTGCAGCCACTCAGCTCTTTAAGTTGGCCCACAAATACAGACCTGAAACCAAGCAGGAGAAGAAGAAAAGGCTGCTGGCCCGTGCAGAACTGAAAGCTGCCGGCAAAGGGGATGTTCCTACCAAGAGAGCCGCTGTCGTTAGAGCAGGTAATACTGAAAAAGCTTGTAAAGCGGCCGTTCATGTCTGCATGCTTTTTAAAGGCTGAACCAAGGCACAAATTGGCTTTGCAACAAGTATGTGGGCTGTATGAAATGTGTAAATATTCTCAGCTGTTTAAATGTAAAGCCTCTTGTGGTGCAAGATGCTCTAAAGAAGCCTGACATCCACATAGTGCCACATTGGATTGGCAAAGGGGTCAAAATAATGCAGAAGATGGTTTGAGTAATATATAAAGTGACCACCGGGGAGCGCTATTGCAATGATGTTTGAATTTCTTCACCTGAAACCACATGTGTGGATTAAAACATGAGCTTTTTAACCCTGAGCAATAGCTGCTTATTTATACTATGTTACTGTTCAAGTTGCAGCAGTAATGAGAGCAGAGCAGCAATAAATACTCTGTGGCCTTGCAGGTGTCAACACTGTTACCACTCTGGTGGAGAACAAGAAGGCCCAGCTTGTGGTGATCTCTCATGATGTGGATCCTATTGAGGTGAGTTTAGTGGTTGACAAGTCTGCTTTATTAGGAAAAAATGCAAGTCATAGCAGGAGTACATTTACATAAAGTAAGGGACATATGTTACAAAAGCAGAGTGCATTAAAAAAATAATTTTCAGTCCATCAAAGCCTTACACAGACAAGTATGTGTCTCTTGGGAACCACTTTCTCCCCTTTCCAGCGGAGATTCCTCTGGGTTGTGACAGTGCTGTGTGTGTGTGACACCTTCATTGGTGTTGTGGCTAGATAGCAAGGTGCTGTAAAATATCTATAGACCATTGACTCAAATGAGATGTATGATGGTAACCCAACATACACAGCTCAGACAATCTACTGCAGCACAGAGCTTGGTGTCATCATGAATTACATAGGCGATTTCCCACCCTTGCATGGAAGGCAGAGCTTGTATATTGCAATGATGAATATGAATTTCTTCACCTGAACGTAAAAACGTGACGATTAAATGTGAGCTTTTTAACCCTGAGCAATTGCAAAAGCTCTCGCCTTCCTCACAGGCATAGCAAGGATAGTGCTGGCTCTCACTCACTGTAAAACAGGCCGAGCTAACACTACACTTATCTGTCCTCCAGCTGGTTGTGTTCCTGCCAGCTTTGTGCCGTAAAATGGGAGTCCCCTACTGCATTGTCAAAGGCAAGGCCAGGCTGGGCCGTCTGGTACACAGGAAGACCTGCACCAGTGTTGCATTCACACAAGTTAACCCGTAAGTGTTTGTTTTTCCAGTAGCGTGGCAAGACTTGCCGTACATGTTGTACTGTGGTTGTTGGATCACAGATGCACTGTATTTTCTTAACCTGAATCTTCCTAGCAATGATGATCATAGAATTTCTTCACCTGAATGCAACCGTGTGGCACTCTGAGCTTTTTAACCCTGAGCAAGGAAGAATTGGCAATGTTTTAGTGCTTGCATGTGTACCAGGACTGTCATCACTAACCTAGTCCTCTCTACCCCATAGTGAGGACAAGGGAGCACTCGCTAAACTGGTGGAAGCTGTCAAGACAAACTACAATGACCGATATGATGAGGTAAGACTGGGTTAAGATTTCAGGTACTTTTAAAGGCCCACAAGCATTTAATGAATTCGTGTCTTCCCCCTGGTTCTGATGTAAACCCAGAGCAGTGCAGTTTAGTATCGGAGGAGGAGGGGTTTGTAGGTTCCATTCCTGCTTAATAGATGAACATGAGTGGGTTTTTCCTATCTGGAAACTAGTGTACGGCATCTTCAAACCCTCTTAGGTCTCCTGGGCACTTGAAGTAGGGATCTGTGGGGCTTCAGAAGCTCGTCCTGTTTTAATTTAATCTCTGAATCGCTTCTGTTTAAAAGGAATCACCACCAACAAATATACACTTCTCCAAAAGCAAAACAGTGGCTAGAACTTTGCATCAAACTAATACTTATCCTGGATCACACAGAATAGATCTGCTGAAGACTCTTAAAAGTTGTCACTGAACCAGCCTGTTTGTAATGAGACTCATCAGTCTGGAACAGGGGGTTTTGGGGGAGGTTGCGGTTTTGGGACTAGCCCCATTTTTGCAGAGGGCGCTGCTTTGTAACCTCAAATTTTTCATGCGCATTAGAAAGAAACCTCCCTTTCTCATGGCTTGTGGGGAAGGCCGGGGGTTTGCACAGCGCTTGATATCCTGTTTTGACGCTTGGAGCTTGTAATCTTGATTGTGCTTTTTATTTAACCCCCTTGCTCCCAGACGTGCCTGCCATGCATTGCTTTGCACTGTTGCTGGATCTTCTGGTAGCAAAGAGGGTTCATCTTGCTTGTGTGAATGTCCGTGCTGCTTTAATCTTTGGTACCCCTCTGCAATATGTGGCAACCACAAAAGGTTATTTGTAAAGGACCACGTTCTCTTGGCACCAAAGTGAGCAGTTGGTGGTGACATGTTCAGTAGTTTATATGGAGGTGATGGACTGAAGGATAATTACATAAAGGCAATGGGAAATGTGAATTTTTTTTGTTCTCTCTCTTCCTCTGGTGGGAAACTTGATTCTAAGGTTGGTTAAAGCTTCCAAAGGGAGGCAGATTACATTGCGGAGGGAAGTCCATCCTGGGTATAAATAAAAGCCTAACAGACTACTGCGTATTTTGCCTTGTTTGCCACTAAGAAAACACTTTAATCTACCGGTGTTCCTGTTTTTGCTTCTAACTTTGTATTTTTTGCCAGCGAGAAACTGACCGTTGCCTCTTTCTTTTTCTCCTAGATCCGGCGTCACTGGGGCGGTGGGATCCTGGGTCCCAAATCTGTGGCCCGCATCGCTAAGCTTGAGAAGGCAAAGGCGAGGGAACTTGCCACCAAGCTGGGTTAGGTGTCCCGAGCGTGTCCTCTGTGTCCTGTACATAAAGAATAAAACATCTCCAAATAAAATAAATTCTGATTGTTTTTACTGCTGGGCACAATGGGAGGCGAGCACACACCGCAAATGGGTGTTGGGCCATTTCAGGTTATAAGCTATTTCTAATTCAGCTGCTGTATGATTTTAATTTGACTTTCGCTGACTCGGGGCAGCACTACAGCAGAGCTCTACAATGTGTTGCAGACACCGGGCGGCTAACGGGTTAAAATGGCCTTTTAATAATAACCAGGTTCCCCTGCTTAGAGTTCTAACTCGGTGCCGGTCACGGTCAGTGTCTTTACTCGCTGAGCCGCTCCTCCATTTTAGCCACTCTTCAAACTGGTTTAGTCCTGTTTTTGTAGGGAATACAGCCAGTTTAGCTCTGCCAAATACAATACTGCGAAGTGTCCTTGGCTGTTGTGAACAGAACACGGTGTACTGTTACTTTATTTTTTTAAGTAAAATTTCTTTGGACGCACCTACCACATGAGCAAACTTGCCAGCTACCACCAGGGGTTACTAGAGAAGAGTGGCAGCGCTGGCCACACACCTACAACCGTGCAGGGCACGGAGAATAACGCCACACTGACCACCTGTACATGACTTTTCAGGCATCTTTTGGATCTAGTTTGTCTCCAGGGGGAACTGAATATGAAATCTGCAGAATGATGCGCACAACTCAGTGCGAGTCCCCTGTATTTAATCAGTCCCCCTCCAATGAAAGATTTGGTGGTTGCGCCCACTTTCAAACAAGGTTAAAGTCTAAAAATGCCTGTGCTATATATACCCCCCACTATACTGTAATTGTAAAGTGATTTTGAATCCCATTGGGAGAGCAGTGCTATATGAAATAAAGTGATTACAATAATATGGGTTCTATATAGTGTTATGTTAATTGGTGCAGGAAAGCTGACATTCCTCACCAGTTACTCAATCTATCCAGATTCCTATTGGGCACGTCATTTGGGAGAGTCCACGTTTTAAATTCTGATTTCTATTGTTGCAACCTTTCTGCAAAAGAATCTGATGTAACATCTGAGTCACATCAAAGGTGTCTCCCCAAGAAGACTCCCCAATATGCCTTTGTTGCCCCTGGCCACCATGGAAAAGGTTAACAGTATGCGGACAAGAGCCACTTCAGACCCCCTGCAGTCCATCAGCCCCCCCCCCCCCCTGTCTAATTGAGGTACTGTTACCATGCTGCTGTTTTTTTTTTTTTTTTTCTCCCAGCCCCCCCCCCCCCCAATTTCCACAAAATCACAGATATGATACACCTGTCACTCCAAAGGCGTCGGCAGAAGGGTGCTGCTGTTTGGTAATGTTACAATGTCACCTTACCCAGCCTATAGATTGTAAGCTCCTTGAGGCAGGGCCCCTCCTGACACACTGAAGGCCTATCCTACCTCTTCTAACACAATTTGAATCCTGTCTGTAAATGTTACTTTTGCCCATAATCATCTCTCTGACCGTCCATCTGTAAACTGAATGTGTATAGCCTTTGTTCATTGAATGCAAACGTCTTCTCACTTATGTAACAAAATAATTGTATTTAATTGTAGTGCTCAAACTGACTGAATAGGGGGCATTGCAACACTTAAGTGCAGGCCCATATTTACTTAACAAATAAATGATTATCAAAAAGCTAAACTTTGTTCTGTACGAGCGCTGGCAGGGAAGAGCCGGCACAGGATTTTATAGATCCCCCTGCACTTGCCAAGTTCTGCATCAACCACTGGGGGCTTCCACCTGTAACAAAGTAAAAATATCACGTGTGAGCACGTTCACATGTCGGACAGGTCTGCAGCCCTGCCCTTCCCCATTATCTCTTGCTTCCACTGCAGCTAGGGTTTCTGGGTAATGACATGCAAATGAGCACTTGGTAACAAATACTGCACCTGTTTCCTCAGACATAATCTGTCCTGAGACTGGTAAATTGGCACCGGTCTCGCTGTTTAATCTGTTCCCTTGTTAAATCCAAAGAAGTTGGCAGCGTATCTAATTGCACCAGCTATTTAACACCTTCAGGCCAGTGTTCTCTCCAACACTGGAACTAACAGTGTAAGAGCCTTTCATCCCTTCATGTCTCTGTCGTTATTTAGCTGGCATACCCTTTTAAAGCATCCATATCAGTTAAGTTTTGGGGGGAGGGAAGAAACACTTTTTTTTTTTTTTTTTTTTTTTTTTTTCATTGCAGGTTTGAAGCAGGGGGTCTCGAGCTGAAGCAGGGGGTCTTGAGCTGAACCCTGTTAATTTCTGCTCCGGTGACCCCCTGTTTCCAGAGATACTTACCCGCCGTTGTGGTGCCGGTATCCCTGTAAGCAGAGAAACTGATCCTTAATCTAATGGTGGCATTTAAATGTCCCGCCTCACGCGGGCCAATAGGAAGCCGTGATGTCAGCCGGTGCGGCTTCCTATTGGCCCACGTGACCTGGACATTTAAACTCCGCAGAGATACCGGCGCCCCCTTCGGAGGTATCTCCGGAAGCAGGGGGTGCCCGCACCTGAAATTAACGGGGTTCAGCTCCCGAGACACACTGCTTCAAATCTGTATGACCCTAAATAGGTGAACAGGACAAAGGTTTGGGGGGATTCATTTCTCTCACTTTAACCTTTGCAGTGTTGTGATCTACGACTGACAATACAGACATGCACTGTTGGGTTTGTAAACTCTCTACAGCGCTGAAACGCTCCGAGCAGTAGAAAAGTTTAACTTTTGATGCTTTAAACCTGCAGAGACTAAGCTCAGTGCGTTGGTAACCGCAGCATCCTTCAGTTCCTATGATTTACAGGGGTCCGAATCCAAGCACAAGGAAGGGGCAGAGAGGTAAGTATAATTTACATTTACATTGTAGAAAATGTGTAGCACAGCACTCAAGTGTAAGCTGGTGTGGAGCTGTCCAGGGCATGGATGTTTTTTGTAATACAATTATTGAAAACCTTTTCACCAAGTTTCACACTTTTTAAGCATACCCCTCTCCCCACGCACATAATTGCAGATCTAATTTAGCATTATCTTTAACCCTGGTCCATCTGCTGCTGGATAAAGGCCGCCCCAATGATCTTCCAGGTACTGAGTTTGCAATCCTCTCCATATTGCCCCAACACATATTTTCTTAATTCCTCCTCCCATCTTACATTTGGTTATCAACTTAGTCTTTTGATATCCCTTGGAATCCAGTGGACTCCCATCTTTGTGCAACGATGGTCATTTCTTCCTGCGATATACCCGACCCACTCACGTTTTACTTTCTTCACCCTTGTGGTCATGTCAGGTACTACCCAGCATGCATCTCTCCATACTTATTTGGGTTGTCTGAAGCTTCTGAATTATCTTTCTTTTAGGGTCCGAGTGTCACATCCATACGTGGGCATGGTACACTGGTCTAATGCTTTCCTCTCGAAGCACATTGGAAGGCTCTCTTGAAAGGTTTCTTTGTTTCTTCTATTTCATTTGAAAGGTTTGCATCCATTGCTACCTGCTGGCCAAGGCAGACCTAATTTTTGACTTCTAGTATTCCATTTATTTAAATCTTTGCAGAGTTCACACATTTGTTGAACATCACTTTGGTCTTGTTGAGATTCATATGGCAAATCATAGGAACTAAAACCTACGATGAATACTTGAGTGGCCTTTTTCTTCCCAATTCAATGTCTAAAACTTTTGCTAAGTGTTGCTGGGAAAAGCTTTGTGACGTGGTATCTCCCTGCTGATCCTTATCTTGCGTGTATGTTCATGTAGTCTAATGGCTGATCTGGCATTCTCGTAAATGTTCCTTATAATATCAATGTGTGCTTCTTCAGCAAATTTGAGGTGTCAACGGAATCAAATGCTTTTAAATGATCCCCTACGCGTTTCATGGTGGTATACACTTTGTCTGGGACTCCCTGACAAAGTGGATAACACCACGAAACGCATAGGAGTGTTTTGTTCTGACCACGAGACACGCAGATGACAATATTTACTCCTCCCAAGTAAGAACCCCCGCTGTGTGTGAGGCCGTCAGTTCCGCGTCAACAGCTGCTGGGTGGTCTGCAGACACAGAGGCTACACGGACGCAAGACGCGACCGACTGAGGTCTTGGACAGTGTGGACATGGACGCCATCCACGGTTTACGATAAGCTCTTTAATTATGTTCCCTCTGTAAGGTCACATCTGGTATTTTTAGTGACCATAAATTATTTTGTAACGTTCCTCACTATGGTAGTTTGTGCTGCTTTTTTTTGTTTTGTGTGTGTGTACACACACACACACACACACACACACATCCTGAAAGTGAGCATTTATTGTAATATAACAAGGCTTCTTTTGCTTTGCTGCAATGTGCTGTGTATACCCCTTCGTCGTATCAATTACTTTTGCAATAGCCTCAAATGACATAAGTTTTGTCAGCAGTATTTTTGGGGAGGCGAGTTTGCCCTGGCTTGGACTTTCTTTTGCAAGTAACGCCTTTTGCCTACAGACAATCCCCTTATTGCAGCTGATTTAATAGTTCTCTGGCATTCGTTATTGGATTCTCACACCGCTTAGAGCACTATATAAATAAGTCTCCGGACCTGTGCACATTGAGCCCTGTAACTGAGTTTGGACTTCTCCGCCCGACTGCAATCGCTGCCCATTATAATTCAGAGACCCCCTGGGGACCCACAATGTCTAGGCATCTCACAGCCGTGGAAGGAGTGCCCGTGGCAGATCTTATTGCTGCAAACTGGCAGGAAATCTGGGCTTTCCAAGCCAAACCTGGGGACCTCCTGATAGATACGTACCCCAAATCAGGTGAGTCTTCTGCCACCTTAGAGGTTAACGACTTCTAAAACCCATCAGCTTGCTTAAACCAGTCAGCCCCAGAGTGCCCTTAAATTATTGTGCCTCTGGCATTGAAGAGATTAAAAAGAACGGTGTTTATTTTAACCAATAATCCTTAACTGATATTTTATAGAAATATATTTGCTGTGTGTTTCAAATAGTTTCTACATAAGATTCACGTGTAATCGGAGCACATCGCCAGTCCAAGCTGTACTTTTATTGCAAAACTATAGAGGTGCAATTAATCTCTGCCCTGAAGAGCTTGCAATCCAATTATTAATGAAGCGATGCAGCCTATAGGAGCCGTCTGGTGCAAGGAGAGTTGGTGGCTCCGTGAGTAACGACACTGACTGGCACTGAGTGTGAAGCAGGGGAACCTGGTTCAATTCCCGGTGTCGGCTTGTGACCTTGGGCAAGTCACTTTATCTCCCTGTGCCTCAGGCACCAAAACATAGATTGTAAGCTCCACAGGGCAGAGACTGTCTGCAAAATGTCTCTGTAAAGCGCTACGTAAAACTAGCAGCGCTGTACAAGAACATGCTATTATTATTATATTATTATTAAAACAAACTGGCGGAAGGTTTTAAGACAGACGGTCAGGAGCAGTAATGCTAATCTCTGTAGAAATCGGCACTCTCGTGGCCCTAGGTAAAGGTCCACGAGACTGCTGACCTCTTGGCACGTGGACCAGTGAAAGTCTTCAGCTTGTTTCATTCTCTCTTAAAACCTCTGTGATGACGCTCCTGCTATAATACTATACATTATATCAAGGGAGACCTAAAGCTGTGTATTGGGTGGTAAAGGGGTCTCGAGCATGAGTTTGGATGGTGTGTTCAAGCTTCTCGTTATATTGGTTCTGATCATTAAAACCCTATCAATAGAGGTGGCACCTGCCCTCCTCGATGCAATCTGGCCATGTTGCATTGAAGTTGTCAATCCCCCATGAAGCGTCCTTACTGGCATTTCATTTAATCCTTTCCTTGATAAAAATGGCTAGCAACCCACTGCATGCTTCCCAAGCATGTCTGACAGTAATGAGGTAGGTGCAGGTTTTGAAACAAAAGACAGGGGGTGCCCAATGCTACATCCAATTGACAAAACATAAAAAGTAATACGTATAAAGTTTAAATACTTCAATAATAATAATATTTACTTGGTTATTTAGTTAAACCCTTTGGCCAAAGCGTCATAAGCCTGCATACCAACGTCAAGGCATAACCAAAAGGTATGCAGGTCCTAACACTACACTGGGAAACTTCCCATTTACCTCTGTATGAGGGGAAACAACCACAGTGAGTCCTGTCCATTCAGCAAAATGCCAGAACCTCCCGAGTTAAAAAGGTGGGGAGGGGTGAGCTCTGGGAGGAGGGGCCACTTACCTCCAAATGACTGTTACCAGTCAGGAACTAAATGAACACACACATTCCCAGCACATTTTAACTCCAACACCCACCGGTTGTTGGAGTTAGAGCATGCTGGGAATGTGTGTGCTAGACGCAGGTTTTGATTGGTCATCTTGTGTTCTCTCGGGTAAAGACAGACCTCTGGGGCATTGCAGTGCTAGACGTATACAATTGTTTAAAGAGTTTTCATTTTAGGGGACACAAGTAAGAAAGTTTCTCCTGGGCTCAGTATAAGACCATGTTTCTCTGTCACCCCAAATAAGAGACCCTAGAACTGCCACTGATTATCAGTCCCTACATAATCTACAGCACTCACAATATGTTCTTGTGTTTCAGGGACCACATGGGTGCAGGAGATTGTAGACCTGATTCGGAATGAGGGAGACGCAGAGATCTGCAGACGAGCTCCTATTTATGAGAGGGTCCCTTTTCTCGAAGTGATGCATTTAATGAAACCAGGTAATGTGCGTCAGCGAGCCAGTTCTTGTTCTGTGTCTGTCAGGTAAAAGCTAGGAGACATAGGAAAATGCTCCTACACTGGTGGTTCTAGGTATTTCAACACAGGCAAAACGTTGATAGTGAAGCCGAGACAATGTAACTTGAAAGCCCCCGACGTTGCACAATAGCTGCGTGTATGAGTAGTCAAAACAGTCCTGCTCACAATAAAAGCCCCATCTCAGCCGACATTGGGAGACAGAGACTGCGCAATGGAGGGTAAGTGAAGAATACAACAGCATTCACCCGATCGTATGCGCAGGAGTCAACCCAGCGGCATAGGCGACTGGAGCGATGTGTTGATACGCTGACTGTCGGGGAAAGTAGATAAGAAGGTGTTAGCACTCACAATGACGGCAACTCTATGGTCTCGGCATGGCGTGCTTCAGTCCGGGATAGGTAAGATGTGGAAGTGGAAGACTGATCACTGCAAAAAGGTCTGGAGGCTCGCATCCAATACAAAATATTTATTTAATATTGCATAACAGCAGTAAGGCAAAAAGAGGTCCTCTGATGCGTTTCTCACCCAATGGGCTAAAGGTACCACAGTAGAGGGAGGAGTTAAAAATCTGTGTGAGCGTAGGAATTATAGAAGGAGCAAGAGTTTTAGGAGATGGGAGGGAATGGGGGCAAGTGGTAGAGAGAAGAGTAGATCAACAGCGACACATCCCCTGTGACAGTGGAAAAAGAGTCAAGGAAGGCAGGAGGAGAGTTAGGAAGAGGTGTAGGATGGGAGGAGGAAACAGAGGGGATGTTCTGACGTATGGATTCCACCTTTTCCTTAAAATAGTCAGCAAAGTCCTGAGGTGAGATGGAGGAAGGAGAGGCAGCTGAGGGATGGTCTGAGTAAGGAGTCAAAGACAGAGAACAGTCGGCGTGGGTTAGACTTGTGCGTGTTGATTAGTGAAGAAAAGTAGGGTTGTTTAGCCTGAGAGAGGGCAGAGTTGAAACCGGATAGCATAAATTTGTAGTGAAGGAAGTCTGCGAGAGTGTGAGGTTTCCTCCAGAGGCGTTCAGAGGAATGAGTGCAGGAACACAGCATGCGCGTGTGGGAATTTAGCCAGGGTCTCGGGTTAGAAGGGCGAGGACAGCAGAGAGAAAGCGGGGCATGTAGATTGAGAGGAGGACAGGGCAGAGTTGAGGTTCCTGACCAGGTTGTCGGGGTCTGGAGCAGAACTGAGAGAGAAGAGGGAGGAGCGTAAAGTGGAATCAAAAGGCTGGTAGGTTAATAGAGCGCAGGTTTCTGCAGAAACGAAGGGGAGAAGCGAGAGAGAGAAAATGAGATGAGGTGATGATGGTCAGAGGAGAAATGGAGAAATCAGAGAGAGAAGTTTTTAGTGAAAACCAGGTCTAGGTAGTGGCCATCCTTGTGGGAACTGGCTGCAGTCCACTGTTGAAGGCAAAATGAAGAGGTTAGAGAGAGAAAGCGGGAAGCCCAAGGGAGAGAGGGGTCATCAATGTGGCAGTTGAAGTCCTCAAGGAGAAGAACAGGGGAGTCTGAGGAGAGAGAGGAGAACCAGGATTCAAAGTGAGAGAGAAAGACAGAAGGGGGGTGAATAGAGGTAGTTGGGCGATAGATGACCGCCACGTTGGACAGGGAGAGGAGAGAAGATCTGTACCGTGTGAGCCTCAAAGGAGGGAAAAGCAAGAGAGGGAGGAATAGGAAGGGTACGGTAACAGCAGATAGAGCAGGAGCCCCACGCCTCCACCCCTGCCATCAGGGTGCAGAGTGTGGGTGAAAGAAAGGCCACCATAGGAGAGGGCAGCTTCCAGAGCAGAGTCAGACTGAGTGAGCCAGGTCTCAGTTATAGCAAATAGGAGCAGAGATTGAGAGAGAAAGAAGTCGTGCACAGAGAGGAACTTGTTAGAAAGGGAGTGAGCATTCCAAAGGGCACAGGAGAGAGGAGGGAGATTGGCAGGGGATGGGTATGAGGTTAGAGGGGTTGGCTCCAGAAGGAGTAGAAGTTGCATGTGGGAGGCGAGGACGAGACAGTTCATTAACAGCACAGGCAGTTCATGCCAGGGGAAAGGCAACAATAAAGAGGAACAAATTGTACTGAGTCACCTTCCATGATAAATAAGTGACTTGATTATAAATTTGGCTCATTCCTTCAGATGGTTTACCTAACAACTGTCGGAGATGGATACTCTTGCCTATTATTAGCAATAATCAATCAACTGCCTATCTTGGCACCGACACACCCGGTCCACAGTGTTTCTATAAGAATGTGTTTATGGCTTTATTTTTGTTAAATAAAACATGACACGGTGTAATATGTCATGTGTTGTTGTCCATCTGAGGTTGTATTTACCTTATTTTAAGACCTGCTAAGGAACAGATGATTGTTATTATGCCCTGATATGTAAAACCATGGAATTCAAAGAGGGTGTACTTTCTTTCTCACACCACTGTAACTTATTTTTTATTTAAAGCTGCATAGCTGTAGTGGTTAAACAAGACACTGTTATATATAAAGTGGTTTAATGGCTGCAAAGGAAATGTACAAAATGAAATGTACTGGTTGCATTAGTATTCATCCCCTTAAGTCAGTGCAGTACTTGGTAGAATCACCTTTTGCAGCAATTACTGCTATGATTCTTTTGGATCGGTCTCTGCTAGCTTTGCCCAGTAGGAAGGCGACATTTTTTTTTATCATTCTTCACGGTAATTGATCCAGTTCTGATAAGTTTGTTGGGGATCGTCGATAGACGGCAATCTTCAAGTCTCGCCATAAATGTTCGATTGGATTCAAGTCAGCACTTTGGGCCACTTAAGAACACCCCTGCCTTAACCCAGAGATATCAACCTGCAAGGACCAAAATCAGTGAGATTTGGGGCTTCTGGATAAAAAAAAAGGTTTATTTTAATGGGCGAGTACTGTTTTATCCCCCCTTTATCATGGAGAGAAACTCCTGCAGGAAATCAGAGAGGTGACAGGTTTGCACCCAATAAAATGAATAAAAACACGAGCTGAACAGGAGACGCCACCCTGCATTTTATTGAGTTTAACTGGCACCTGCCTGATGAATAAGAGGTGTGTTTTGTTAAACATTGACCCTATCCACCAGCTGCCATACAAGTAACTGCACCTCCAAACACACAGATAAGGTACCAAGGAGGTGGTGAGAACCAGAAGCAATCGCTTGAGTTGCCAAGTAAGCCATATGGGTATTTGATTCAAAGGTGACTTTATATTATTTTACTATTCATTTGTTCACCAGACTGGCCGCACTGTTACCTCCATTGTCCTGTCTTCTCTTTTATCCTTTTGATATTGTCCGATGCTTAATTATTCAGCAAATATTTTGCTGATCGCTCCAGAGGTTTTAAGAGGGCTTTGAAGAATTGGACCCTTTAAAACCTCCGCTGCCTGCAGGGGTCATTGATGTGGGATAAATCGCTAGGTTGCAAGTTCTTAAATTAAGGTGCGGACCCAGTACCCAATCTCAGCTAAAGCAAAACCCAAGGGGTGGCCAACTCCAGTCCTCAAGGGCCACAAACAGGTCAGGTTTTCAGGATATCCCTGCTTCAGCACAGGTGGTGCAGTCAAAGACTGAGCCACCGGTGCTGAAGCAGGGATATCCTGAAAACCTGACCTGTTGGTGGCCCTTGAGGACTGGAGTTTGCCACCCCTGGTTTAAAGGCAAAGATCTTGGGGGATGAAACGGCTATCCCATGCGCTAGTTTTATTGGTTCAGCCAGAGGCGAGTGACACCGTCCAGAAGGCGCTCGCGTCATTTTAAAAAGTTTTTTCCCCAAAATGTGATTCCGTGTGAAATGTTTCACTAAACCTCAAATAGCTAATAATGTCCCCACATTAGTAAACTTTCCGTGAAGTAGCCCGACAGTGAGCGAAACATCACGTGTGCCCTATGTATAGGCTCAGCATTAAGTGGAGCGAACGATTTGAGAGAATATGGCAAACTAGCTGAGAGACCCGGCGTTGCCCGGGATGTAATGCTCCCGCTCCTCTCTCTCTCCTCACCCCTCCCCCTCTCTCTGTTTGTCCCCCATTCACATCAATCCAGTCCCCCCACTTCCTCCTTTACAGCTCTGTTTGTCCCCCTTTACAGCTTCATGCAGTGTGTGTGCGTCAGTCAGTCACTGTGTGTGTGTGTGTGCGCGCGCGTCAGTGAGTCTGACGCAGAAACACAAACACACACACAGACTGACTGACGCACACACACACAGTCAGTGTGTGCGTGTGTGTGTGCCTCAGTCAGTGTGTGCGTGCGTGTGCGCCGCAGTCAGTGTGTGCGTGCGTGTGTGCGGCAGTCAGTGTTTGTGTGCGCGTGCGTGCGGCAGTCAGTCAGTGTGTGTGCGTGCGTCAGTCACTGTGTGTGTGTGTGGGGGGGTGTGTGTGTGTGTGTGTGTGCGCGCGCGTGCGTCAGTCAGTGTGTGTGTCAGTCAGTGTGTGTGTCAGTCAGTGTGTGTGTGTGTGCGCGTCAGTTTGTCTGTGTGTGTGTGCGTCAGTCAGTGTGTGTGTGTGTGTGCGTCAGTCAGTGTGTGTGTGTCAGTCAGTGTGTGTGTGCGTACGTCAGGGTGTGTGTGCGTGTGGCTGTCGGGTTGTGTGCGTCAGTCAGTGTGTGTGCGTGCGTCAGTCAGTGTGTGTGCGTGCGTCAGTCAGGGTGTGTGTCCGTGCGGCTGTCAGGGGTTGTGTGCGTGCGTCAGTACGTGTGTGTGTGCGTCAGTCAGTGTGTGTGTGTGCGTGCGGCTGTCAGGGGTTGTGTGCGTGCGTCAGTACGTGTGTGCGTGCGCCAGTCAGGGTTTGTGTGCGTGCGCCAGTCAGGGTTTGTGTGCGTGCGTCAGTCAGGGTTTGTGTGCGTGCGTCAGTCAGGGTGTGTGCGTGCGTCAGTCAGGGTGTGTGCGTGCGTTAGTCCGGGTGTGTCTGCGTGTGCCTGTCAGGGTTTGTGTGCGTGCGTCAGTCAAAGGGCAGGCGTGGGGGGGGGGGTGAAGGGCAGGCTTGGGGGGGGGTGAAGGGCAGGGGTAGGGGTGGGGGGGTGAAGGGCAGGGGTAGGGGGTGAAGGGTAGGGGTGGGGGGTGAAGGGCAGGGGTAGGGGGGTGAAGGGTAGGGGTGGGGGGGTGAAGGGCAGGGGTAGGGGGTGAAGGGCAGGGGTGGGGAGTGAAGGACAGGGGTGGGGGGTGAAGGGCAGGTGTAGGGTGTGAAGGGCAGGGGTGGGGGGTGAAGGGTGGGGGGTGAAGGGCAGGGGTAGGGGTGGAGAGTAGGGGTGGGGGGTGAAGGGCAGGGGTAGGGGTGGGGGGTGAAGGGCAGGGGGTGAAGGGCAGGGGTAGGGCTGGGGGGTGAAGGGCAGGGGTAGGGGTGGGGGTGAAGGGCAGGGGTAGGGGTGGGGGGTGAAGGGCAGGGGTAGGGGGTGAAGGGCAGAGGGTGAAGGGCAGGGGTAGAGGTGGGTGGAAGGGCAGGGGGGGGTGAAGGGCAGGGATAGGGGTGAAAGTGAGGCACAAATTGTTGGCAGGAGTAAAATGTCCCTACACACACACACACACACACACACACACACTGATATCCGAGGAGGCTGCTTGGCCCCCCAGCGGCCGGGGAGGTGGCGGCGGGGAGGTAAGGGAGTGCCGGGGAGTTAACGGCGGGGAGGTAGCGGCAGTGAGGTAAGGGAGCGGCGGTGAGGTAAGGGAGCGGCGGGGAGTTAGCGGCGGGGAGGTAAGGGAGCGGCGGGGAGGTAGCGGCGGGGAGGTAAGGGAGTGTTGGCGGCTGGGGTAGGAGGGCCGCACCTCGCTTCCCCTCCGTCTTTCCGGGAGCCGGTTGAGAGCGAGGGGGGAGGAGCCTGAAGTTGGCGGCAGGGGCAGGAGGGCTGCACTTCCCCTCCGTCCAGGAGCCGGTGCAGGGCGGCGCACGTGATGGGGGGAGGGGGTGGGGGGGGGACAGAGGGTGTGTGTGGGTGAGTGTCCTTTGGCCCGTCACTCCGCCTCAGGCCAATGAGAGGTGTGCGGGGGCGGGCGGGCCAAGGGAGCAATCTCATTGGCCTGGCCCAAGGTCCAATGTGATTGCCGCTAGGGACACAGGGAGACATACAGACACAGACACATAAGACGCTTTCAGAAATATATAGATAGATGTGTTTAATAAATAACATTTCTCCCCAGTTTGCACAATGCCCTTATTTTTAGGGGACCACCCAAGTCTCTTCTGGTGATTTTGCAGTTGGATGGTAAATTGTGTTCTTTTCCATTTCCTATATTCCATTAAAATAATGTCCTACGGGGGAATTTATGGAAAACAGCCGCTATTGTGGTAACAGCCACTGCCTCTTCATGAACAAGTCCTTAAGAGTATTTGCTTAAGTCCTCGAGTTAGAGGGGCCTGCAAAGCTTCTCTAACATTTCCCATTTTGATTAGAACCCCCAGGGAACACTGTTCCACAGGTCTAGTGATGGGAAGGGTGTGCGCTGTTCTCCATCTCTTTCATCTCTCTGCCATTACAGGGCTGGAAGAGGTCAATGCGATGCCTCCACCTAGAGTCCTAAAATCCCATCTGCCTTTCCAGCTTGTGCCACCATCGTTTTGGAAACTGAATTGCAAGGTAGGACACTTGAGCCATGAGGTCAACTTGTGTGTCAGGACCCATAGATTGCTGCATTACCTGGAAGAGGACTGTAGGTTAAGGGAATACCTGACACTGGAAGCTTTGTCTAAGACACAATGGGGTGAGCTCACCCAAACTAATCTCAGGACCCATAGATTGCTGCATTACCTGGAAGAGGACTGTAGGTTAAGGGGATACCTGACACTGGAAGCTTTGTCTAAGACACAATGGGGTGAGCTCACCCAAACTAACCCCCCCCCCCCCCTTTGTATAGCCCTCTCTTCCCTCGGGCAGTAACCCATTGTGCTTCTGTCCCTCAAGGTGATCTATGTGGCTCGGAATGCCAGGGACACAATGACCTCCTTCTATCACTTTGACCACATGGTTACGTTCCACCCTGATCCGGGCACCTGGGAGCAGTATGTGCAGAGATTCATGAAGGGCGATGGTGAGAGGAGGGGGATGGGGCACTGGGAGGGTTCTTACTAGCCAATAGGGTGATGGGTAGCTTTATAATGAGGGCTGCATTCTATAGTAATAGAGGAGCAGGATGAGAGCGGGCTGTGAAAGTAAAGCAAGCAAACACGCTCATGCACGGTTAGCGAGTTAATATTATTTAAGACAATAGCTCCCAATTCTCACACGACAGAATAAAATGGCCCCAGATTATCGCCGCCTGACAGTAGCAGATTTGCACGGTTATGTCAGGAATGGGTATTTGCGTATTTCTGTATTAGGCGTCCTGCCCCGCACGGGTAATACAGGATCTTTTCTTTGTTTGCGATTTGTATTATATTATTGGAACAGGGTAATTACAAAATGCAGTGTGGGCGCACACTGTCAGTCAGCCATTCCCCGACGGAGCAGGATATTGTGAAATGCGTAGGGAGCCTGCTTATCTATGCGCTGGCATGATGAGGACGCAAATTCAGAAGTATACGGCGTCAGAGTGGCGTGGAGAATGAGGGTCCCAAACGGAGATCACATTGGGTCCCAAACGGAGATCAAATTGTATATGATCTGTCCGGGACAGGACTCCTAACAGATAAACGCGGCCCCGAAATACCCGTTCCTGATCGGAAGCGGTTTTATTCTTTTATGTGTCAGTGAGAATTGGGAGCTATGGTTTTAAATATGGAGAGAAAAATGTCTAGGCGCTCACAAGCCAAAGTATTCCTATATGTGGCGCACTCCTTGTAATATGATGGATATACTAGATAAAACTTCACTTTTAATTGTTAACATTTTTGTTAAAAAAAAAGAACCAAGAAAAACATTATAAAAATACTTAATAAAGAAACATTACTTAAGTATGCTCTCATGAAAAAATATATATATATACACACACACACTCACACACACACTCTCTCTCTCTCTATTTCTAAATGCAGATGAATGTTTAGTTCTCAGATCTGGCGATTAATTCTTAGGCGCAGTAAATACAGAGGTAGATAGGAAATATTTATAATGAGGTATACTGGTATAAATTGCTGTATGCCGATTATTGGTGTAAATAAATATACTAACACAAAATATATACTTTACATTTTAAAATTGCCACCTAGTTCTCTGTTAGTCCAAGCAATTGTGTAATTGTTTGCCGAAGCCTTTAGAGCTTTTCCCAAAAAGCTGGATATTTGTCGTCTCAGTTTGTTGCAGTTACATATACAGAACTTGTTATTTTTGTAGTCAATTTGAATTTTTTTGATAGTCCCTTATAATCTTAGTTGTTGAAACAGTGATGAAAAACAGATGGGATATTTGGGGACTAGGGAAAACAAGAGTTGGAAGGCAATAACTATGTTGAAATAATAGAGGTAGAGCTAACGGATGTAACTTGTCACTTATAAATTTGTTCTTTATGAAAACGTCTTTAGCTCACTTGGTACATTTACACCGCTTGACCTCCTTGATTTAAAACTCAAAATGATCAGCCCGCTTGGACATGGTAACTTAGTCATGCCTGTGCATCTTGGAGACCTGGAGGGCAGTGTAGCTTCTGATGTCGGACGTTGAATGATGACCCCAACGTGCTGAGTGAAACGCACATCGGGTGCGTCATTCAACGTCAGACTCCACAAAGTCTCTGTTCTCACTAAGGCCGCGCTTATAGTGCCAGATGCAACGTCACCCGAAAACAAATGCATTGTCGCCGCCGGCGTGCGCTTATAGTAAGCGCGACGGCGACAAGGCGACGCGATTTTTGGAAACCGGGAATATTTGATTTTTCAGGGGCTGTCGCTTCATGTGACAGCCCCTGAACCAATCAATGGCCCGGTCACCCGCAATGCCGCCGCAAAGCGAAATACAACTTTCGCTAGCGGCGACGGGTGACGCGTCGCCGTCGCTGGCACTATACGCATGGCCTAAGTGTGGAGAAGCAACACGCTGCACTGCATTTTGGAAAAACCGTAAAGGGCTTCATCAAACAGTTATACAATTGCTTTGACTAACTTGGAGAACTACTGTACATTATAAATATTTCCTATCTACCTCTGTATTTAACGAGCTTGTGTGTGATCTATATATATATATATATCGCTATAGTATCCGTGCAACTAAAAATGAATCACCACACCTGGGAACAAATAACTTTTATTGGCATTTAGTAATTGAGAACACACACACCCTCTCTCTCGCGCTCTCCCCCTCGCCATTGTAGAGGTAAAAGTAATTTACTACATTCTATGAGTACTGAGGAAAGGGTGATTTGAAATGTTCATTCTGACAGGCAAAATTCTGTATTTAAAAACAAAGGTATGTTATGACAAGTTCAGCAGAATAGGCGTCTTTAATGAGTTTTTCCATAGAAAGATCAAGAAATTCCAAGTCAGGACGAGTATATAATGCGGTTTTGCCCAAAATGCACCTAATGAGTTTTATTTCTACAACGATGAGAGAGAGGGATATCGCATGTAAATAGCGCACACTTAAGTAGTTTCTCTCTATTAGGTTTTTTTTGGTTTTCCTTGGTGTTTTTTTTATTTTTTATTAATAAGATGTTAACAATTAGAAGTGAAGTTATATCCATCATATCACGGGGAGTGCGGCAAACACAGGAATACTTCGATTTGTGTTCTCACAAACATTTGTCTCCAAATTTCTCACACTTATTCCTAGGCCGCTTATTGCAAACGTGTGTGCGTGCATGTGTGATGCTGTTATAGTAAAAGTGAAACCTATGTATATTGCCAGTGCAGTCTGCAATATGTTTCAAATCCGTAAGACAGACGAGGCAGGTATGTTAAGTAGGTGGTAAGGTAGGAGATAGCCTGCATATCATCAACGGATTCAGATAGCTGTGTACATAACTGTACAAGGGAGCGATGGCTGTGCCTATGCGATGTTCAGACAGCTTTTCTTGGTTCCCTGGTATTTGTTCCCATCTCCAGTTGGCTGGGGCTCCTGGTACGATCACGTCAAAGGATTCTGGGAAAAGAAGGACAAGCACAACATCTTGTACCTATTTTACGAGGACCTCAAAAAGGTGGGAATCCTGCTATTGTGTCAGGAATGCATGGAGCATCCTTCTTGGTCTGAGGCTCTTTCAACTTTTTGTGACCGTTTATGGGATCTGTGCCTCTTCTCTCCATCACTCAGGACCCCCTCAAAGAGACCCGCAAGATAATGAGGTTCCTGGAGAAAGACCTCCCTGAAGAGATGCTGAAGAGGATTGTACATCAGAGCTCTTTCAACCAGATGAAGGAAAATTCCATGTCCAATAATTCCACCTTCCCTATGGAGATATTGGACCACACCAAGGGCAGCTTCATGAGGAAAGGTGAGCAGTGCCAAGACTTTCACCAGCAACGTTTGCTCACTCAGGGACCTACACGGTATTGCAGCCAGTTTAAGCTATATTTTGTTACTAAGCAGTGAATTCCCTTGAATAGGCTGTAAGGCAGGGGTGGCCAACTCCAGTCCTCAAGGGACACCAACAAGTCAGGTTTTCAGGATATCCCTGCTTCAGCACCGGTTGGCCCCTTCTGCTGCAAGGTGTCTAATGAGTCCAAATCTAGGGACACCCCGGCATCTCACTCCTATGGGTGTAGTACGGATTGGTGGGCCGGGAGGGGTCAGTTCGGTTTCTCAGTGGGCCAGTCTGACCATAAGACACTTAACAGAGCGGTACAGGGTCAATCACCACTTAGTGAATATGGCCACTCAGTATTGCAGAAGGTCACAGCCCATGTTTACTAAGCAGCACTATGTCAGGAAACACGTTCCAATGCCAGAAAACAATCGGGCTGTAAAGTCTTCCAGTGCTGGACGTTGGCTTATGGAATAACACCATTTAGGGAACAGGGCCCCCTCACCTAGTACTGCAGACTACACCTTTACAAATCTCTTTATATAAAGATATGCAAATTAACTTACAACTTCCAAAGTTACTGAACTTGCTGATTTCCCCCCACCCCCATCTTTTCAAATAAATAATACGATGAAACGTATCACAATCAGGATGTTACAGCAATATTGGTAACTGGGAGGAGGAAGCATTTGTACATATCCATGGGAAAATCAGTGGGAATAACGGGTATAAGTGTACAAGGTTCTGTTAATATCAATGTAAGTATGGAGAGACGCCAGCACGCAGGGACCAAGGGCAGTGGCCATTTTAATGTCCTAGAAAGGCAAATTTTCAGCAACTGACATCTCCAGAAAGCAACTGCAGCAATTGTCCGCACTAAACTATGTGAGTTTAACTTCATGTTTTTAACACTCAAAACCACGATTTAATCGGTAGGCTCTGAGGTTACCCAGCCTGTAACACTGCACTGGGCTCTGGAGAGAGCTCCATGTTAACCGCCCGGGCACGTCCATATTACAAACGCTTACATCTCCTGAATGGAACGTCAGATTTAAAAATAAAACCAGTGCTGGGAAGGGTAAGAAGAGATGTCTCACACTAAGTAAATCCCCACGGCTTTCACACACCCTGCAATCTTGCCCAAAGAGGAAAGGGATTCATTGTACTTTCCAACGTGATGTGCAGCACGTCACATACATAGTACAGATCTGCACAGCTGAGGGGTTGGGTACCTGGGAGACGTTTTTAGTAAATAACCTCCAAGTGCCAAACCCTATTGCTTCCTATAGGATTTATTTCTTCTGCAAAAAACCTTTTATTAGACTGCGGACTTTAGGGGCGTTCAGGTCTGTTTTACGATGGAAGCGCACGCAGCTGGTTAGTGTTCGCAGTCACTGCCTCCCACGCAGCGCTGCTCACACCGCGTTCCTGGGCTGTCCTCAGAAGATCTCCACGTTAGCCAATCTAATCAGACTGTTTGGCCCACGTCTGTGTATGAAGAGCTGTCACAACATTTTTGTGTATTACACAAGAGAATAACAGAAATGGACTTGGCTAGTAAATCAGGCCACAGTCAGCAAATATTTAGTGTTTGTCATCTTTATGGTCACTTCTGCTATGAAAGGAGGGGTGGGGGGGGGGTTGTTAACCCCATGGCTGCCAGGCCTCGCTGGAAGAAAAGTGAGTTCATGAGAAACTTCATCGTTGAAATGCAGAATATTTAGTTGCCTCGCATTACAAAGTTGGGAAGCAAAGCAAGAGTTAAACCAGGTGTTCTCAACTCCAGTCCTCAATAACCCCCAACAAGGATATCCTGGGGGGGGGGGGGGGGGGAGGAGGGGCATGGGGAGTATCTTAAGGTCTGGAGCTAAGCACCCCTGGGTAAAGCAAAGTCTCTGTGACAGATTCATGATTATAGGGACAGAGGTATTCAGAATAATGAGGGCGTTTAGATTGTATTGTGTTGGTTTGCCAACCGGCCTGCGGTCACCGAACCAGAGATTTAAACATGAGCTGGCTCTGGTATTTAAAGGAGCAGTTCGGCCTGGGGTTTTTCTTATAGGAGGGACACAGGGGGTCTTCACAGCTGAACTGTGCTAACTTTAGCCCCCTGCTTCCTGATTCACTTACCTCCGTAGGTGCGAGGTGAACAATATGGAGGTTGAATTCTCCTGCAGCACACTAGCCAAAAGGAACGCTGCAACGCCACCCGTCACGGCTTCCTAAGGGCCCATGTGCCGCTGGAGATTTAAACTTCCATGGAGCACCTTCAGGACGCAAGTACCCTGGGGGGGGGGGGGGGGGGTTAAAGTTAACACGGTTCAGATCCAGAGACCCCCCCTGGACTCATACCGGCTGGGATATTTTTAATGGAATGCTGCTTTATAAAAGGAAACCTTCAACTCCCACCCTAAGGAGAAATCCAAGCATTTGCTGACGTTGTGCCTGTAATCTGGGGCCGGGTGACACTACTCGATACCGCCCAACACACACCATGATAGTGATCGAATTGTATCCTGCCAAGGTTGCTACAGTAACAGAACAGCAAATAAGACTATCACTCACACTGTGGACCTGGAGTTTGCTGGCATTCTGGCCACACTTAACCCTTTCGTAGCCAAACCGCCACGCAGAGGATCTACACGGTTGCGTTTTCTTTTGGGCAGGTACGGTGGGAGACTGGAAGACCATGTTCACCGTCCGTCAGAACGAGCTGTTTGAGGAGGATTACAGAAGACAGATGGAAGGCTCCTCTTTGAAATTTCAGGTCGCGATGTAATAGGAAGAACCGCCGATACGACGCACGTCTCCACAGATCCAGCAAATAACCTCCGTATGTTGTTTAGTTTTCAATGCAATTTCACCTTTTTTGATGCCACAAATTGTTGAAATATTATTTCGTACATTTATTTACGCTTTGAGTGCTGGGGACACCTACCGTTTTATTATAACAGAAATGTATTCAGACCACGGTCAGCAACTATTTGGTGTTTGTAATCTTTAATGTCACATCAGCTATAAAAAGGGGGGTGGGAGACCCCTTTGCTGCCAGGCCACACTGGAAGGATCCCAGTAGGCTCCAAGGTCGGACCCTACTGGGACAGCAAGATACCGGCCAGTTTTGGTAAATGCTGTATCGGAGACTGATATTCTTCCACCCTGTGTATGCCCCACCTTATAATGAAAGAGGGTATAATACTCCAGCGTTGCCCTAAAAGTCAATGAGCTGATGGTGTGCTGTCAAATAACGTTTTGGTATAGAACCCCCCCCTAAAAAAAGTTAGTAAGAAAATCGGCATACTACGGCTGAAAATAAAAGAAATGTAGAAAAATATGTTTTAAATAGATATATTACATGTCGATAGTAAGACCACAGATAGGCATGGAGAATCCGGACGCGTTTCACGCTAAAAGCGTCAACAGAAGGACCGGGGTAAGGTTGCAACCCCCTCAATGAAACAGTACCGCAATTAAAAGGTACATGGTCATTGGATAATTCTGCCTTGAGGATATTTTTATTAATGTAAGCATTGTTGATTCCACATAATAATCAAAGGTCTTCCACAGATCCCCCAAGAAATGGTTTTAAATTCCACTCCATATTGACACCAAAAGGCCTTCCAGTACTAGTCCAGACATTTTTGTGACTTCCACACGTGCTGCTACATAAAATGTTTGCCTAACTTCATGGGCAAATTGCATCATCTTCATTAAAAAATAAATATCCCAAAATGGTGAAAATCCAGATTCTTTGTATGTAGTTCCCAATGAATTTCCCCGTTCCAAATGATCTCTTCCAGAGGCAGTGAAAACCATAAGCTTGAGGGAAGTGCGGGCAAAGACAGGTTAAACATGGAGACTCGGGCTGTGTGTTTCTGTTCTCATCCCCGTGTCTGTGTCGGACGTCTGTGATGAGTCGCGCAGGATTCTTTTTAAATGAAACACTGCCCAATAATCCCTTTGTATCTTCCCGTTTGTGTAAGATGTCACACTGGGATATTGTGTTGTGCGGGTTTCCAGCTGTGCGTCTCAGTCCAGGACAGCTGTGAAGTTTTCAGCTGTTGGGTTGGAGCGCGATTGGTGCTGGTCACCACCAATGCATAAAGCAGGGGTGGCCAACTCCAGTTCTCGAGGGCCACCAACAGGTTAGATTTGAAGGATATCCCTGCTTCAGCACAAGTGGCTCAATCAGTGACTCCATCTTCGACTGAGCCAATGATTGAGCCACCTGTGCTAAAGCAGGGATATCCTTCGAACCTAACCTGTTGTTGGCCCTCTAGGACTGGAGTTGGCCACTACTGGCTTCAAGGGTTTGTGGTGCCTCTGGCTACACGGCAACTCTGCGTATGAACTTCTTGCACCACATGTAAGTGGTGGCTGCACACAGCCCATACCTGCAGAGAGAGACAGAGGGAGGTCATCTCACCCCATGAAAGCAGAGCGCGGTAACAATGTAACGCGGGGTCCGGATTCCATTGGCTGCCAGTAAGACATTGCAAAGCCGTTACATTTTGTGACACGAGACCCTGCTGCACTTACCATGTGACAATGTATTGCATGTGCTCATTTCTCAGGGTCACTCTGGTCTGTCCTCCAATGGGCCCTCCCGGGACGGTGCTCTCTAGGAGAATGTGGGGAGGGAAAGGTAACTGCTTAATGTTTTATAATGGAGGGACTGTGTTCTTGCAGATCTTCTACCCGTGAGTTCACGGACAGACACAGCGCTGTTCCTTTACTATTTGAGACATGTAGCTCTTTGCAGCAGTGACTGTAAACCAACCTACTATCTCAGGGGTAGATAACTCCAGTCCTCAAAATCACCCAACAGGTCAGGTTTTCAGGATATCCCTGCTTCAGCACAGGTGGAAGTCGAAGATTGAACCACTGATTGAGCCATCTGTGCTGAAGTCTGGACTGATTGAATCACCTGTGCTGAGGCTGGGATATCCTGTAAACCTGACCTGTTGGTGGCCCGTGAGAACTGGAGTTGCCCACCCCTGTGCTACCCAATCATGGCGTCTGATGAGCTTAACTGTACATGGTAACATTTCTGCTAAATAAAGCTTGCTTTTATGTTCATTTCGCTGCACTTCTGGTATCATTTGCAGCGGCTGCAAAGGAAGGAAACAGACAGCACATTATTTTTAAGCTTTAGAGGAGTAACTGTAAAATAGTCTCAATTAAAGTAAGTGGTTTAACGCTAAAGCATTATTCAAATATTAGACTTTAAAAGACATTTTCTTACAAGGAGCAGAGAACTAAAATGAAATACTGGACTATTAGCTGGAGCTGCAGAGCATTTCTCCTTTAATACTGCAGATGAGCCTTGCAGAGCATTCCCAAAGCCTTAACTTATTGTGCAACTCTGCAGACTTACTGAGATCTGCGTCAATTAGTATAGGCTCCGCCCCCGTAACCTGCGCCATCGCGTCCAGGTCCCGGAAATGCCAGCGGTTCCTCTGCGGATCATTTTCCGGAACGAAGGGTTTGCGCGTCTCTGTGAGTCTTACGATTCCCACCAGCTCCACTTCATCAGAAACCTGCAGAGAAAGAAGAGCGGCAGATCTGCGACTGCACAGGGAGGGCTGACGTGGAGGAGGTGTTCCAGGGCGCAAATCAGTTATTATGAGCACAGCATCGATACACGTATGAGTGGGGAGGGGGAGAGATGAGTGGGGAGGGGGAGAGGAGAGATGAGTGGGGAGGGGGAGAGATGAGTACAGAGAGAGGGGAGGGGGGAAGAGATGAGAGATAAGAGAGATGTTTTATGGGGCAGTAGGAGGGGTTATATGGCATTAGATTGTGTGGCCCTTTTAGGGGCTAACGTATGGGGAGTTGCCCACCACTGCTTTACATCCTTAGAACATTAACCTATCCCTTGCTGCTCACACCGACCATGTCACAGGCACTCTTCAGGGATTACTGTTAAACCTGTCTGGTCTCCATACTCAGTGCTCATTTATTTAGCGGCAAACGCTTTTATTTTATCTATGCATACGAGATTGAATATCGCAACCCACTTATAGATACATAATTCTTTGTAAATACGGCAGAATTATAAATATATATACATATAAATTATTATTATTTTTTTTAAATCGCTGTATTTCCATTATTTCATAACGCAGAATTTTGAACGCGGCAATAACATTTCAATTGCGTCTTACGAGTCTGTCTCACCCCCAGCCTCGATACACTTCAGCGGAGCCTCAGTCACTGAACTAAGAGTCTCTCATTTAATCCCAAAATCTAATCTAGAATACCAAATCTCCCTTCTATGGATCCGTATTCTTAATCACGTATGTAATGTGGATGCTCAGGACAGGTACCAATTGGCCATGAGGACCGGATGGATTTTCTCCTACCTGCCCTTTCGTGCGAGTGTCTGGGTTCATCCTCTTCCTGGAGATGAAACCTCTGTTCACCAGGATTGTGATTCTGTCAGAAGCAAAGAACACGACTGTGATTCTCCCCGCGGGGGTCACATGGGTGGTACATCTCTTCTGGGTATCAGGCAACTACATATGGGTAGAGATGAGGCGAGAAGCAGCGCACAGCCCAAGAACGCGGGATAAAGTACTAAGGCACGAAACGCGTAGGGGGATTACCTCTATGCATACGTCTTGCCAAAAAATCCTTGTTTTTGCATTATTTGGACCCTCGTTCTTTGGCTGTGCGCTACGTCTCACCTCACCTCTGGATTCTGCTTCAGCAGCTGCACGCTTTTTTCCTGCATCAAGAAGTGGGTGACTTTCAATTACGTTTTCATCAAGAGACTGCGAGTACTTATTGTTTTCAATTGAAATGGACACTCCCAATGAAACAAGAGGCTTTGTGATAACTGCACTCACCCCCGTTCTCAGGGAATACCCGTTATTCTGATTATTTCATGGACATGAACTCAATCATTTTTATATATGGTCATATTTCACCCACTGCTCCATTGTATTCTGGATTTTATTTAATCAGTATTGGTCCTGTATTAGAGCGCCCTTACCCCTTCCTATAACTACACATGGGTGCCAGGAATCCTACCCCTCCATTTATACTCACGAACCCCAAACTCATCAAGCTCTGTTTCGTGTCAATGCTCCCAAATGGGCATTAACTCCCAGTGGCGGCTTGAATGGGAGTCAACGCTTATTCTTGTGCATGAACACACCGGAGCTTAAACTAGCATCGCCTTCAAAACCATACATGTGGTTTTTATTAAATGAATCAGTTATGTAGTATTAGATAACACTGCATTCCCCCCCCCCCCATGCCCTTTATGAAGAGTTTTAATGTATTTCGCTTCCTTGGGTGCCACAGCAATAGGCAGCCATATTGGGCGCCCCGGGGAAGCAGGATCTTTGCCGATCAATCTGTTCTCCTGTGATCGATCAGCAGCTTGGATAATTACATTGCGTTAAAGGGTAAGCAACTGCTGCATCTATTAAAACAAAAAATGGCAATCACCAATGCCACTTTAATTAATAATTTCCCCCATAGAACGGAGTGTGTTATTGGCCATTGTAAATATTTAGGGACTTCTGAATATTACCTGCCAGATACCAGCGCAATGGGTTGAGCTCTGAGACTTTTAGGGCAATATTTACTAAGTGGAGCCAAGCTGTAAGACACCTCTTGTAAACGGGACTTCGGGTGTAATATGGCTTGGTAAATATGTGAATATTAGCTTGGTATTCAGTGAATATAGAATAGCAGAAGGTGAGTGCAGGAGTTCTGGGCTGGTACACAGCCACTGGAAGCAGGTGCTCCTGGGATGCAGTGTACGTACCCGAGGTCGATGCAGTAGAAGGGGGTTATTACGTGAGCCCCGCTCTGGGCGGTTGATGACAGACTCCCTGCCTCCTGGGCCTCGCGTTCCGGGTTCACCAGGCTGCGCGGCAGGATGTAAAGTTCTTTGGAGTGATCGAAGTAACCTCTGACCTTCACGGGACAGTACTCCAAGGTCCTGAGCTCCGCGGGGCTGCGAGGGACACGGAGAGACAAAGCACTTTCATTCTGCGGCCTTCCTGACACATGTACACTCAGCTACCCACGGTCACAATAGCAGAGGACACAAGTGTTTAGGGCACAATAGATTGATAAGATATATATATATACACAGCAGGGGCTACAGGACAACTGAAAATGAGTTAACTGCGCAATCCTGGCCAAACAGAAGTGTTTCTTTTTATGTTACGTCAACTGGGGAGTTCCATGGAGCTCACGGGAGCTGCGAGGCCTGGGTGAACCATGGGTCCCACTGGGGAAATTGGGAAAACAAAACGGCCCCTCTGGCTTCTATAAGCCACAACCCTGGTGGCCCCTGGTGGCCATGTTTATAGGTTCTAGCCATATTTATAAGTTATTGTGTGTCAAAAACGACAAATATCTGCGGGACTGGGTGGTTCCGGATGTTGAGAGACTACAGATCAGCTCTGGGGAACCCCCAGGTCCTAGTAAGTAAAGAACGTCCACAGTGGGATTGCTACTTGAAGTAATCAGAGATGGATGATACCCACCAGGGGCGTAGCTATAGCCCGGGCACAAAGCCCGGTGATCTTGGGGGGCCCGATCTCCCCCCGTCGGCGGCCCAGCTGTCTCTCTTAGGATAGAGACAGGCTTGGGCGGGTAGGAGGAGAGTGGAGGATGCAGCTGCGGAGTGCACAGAACGGGAGGAGGGAGGTCTTCCTGCTTAACCTCTTCCGGGCAGCAGGTGGCGCTGCAGAGCATTCCATAGTTGCTCCTCTCTGCATCTCCCGGGTCCGTGTGTCTGTGTTGGTAAGTGGGTATGTGTGTCTCTGTGTGGGTATGTGTGTCTCTGTGTGGGTATGTGTGTCTCTGTGTGGGTAAGTGTGTCTCTGTGTGGGTAAGTGGGTAAGTGTGTCTCTGTGTGGGTAAGTGGATATGTGTGTCTCTGTGTGGGTAAGTGGATATGTGTGTCTCTGTGTGGGTAAGTGGGTATGTGTGTCTCTGTGTGGGTAAGTGGGTAAGTGTGTCTCTGTGTGGGTAAGTGGATATGTGTGTCTCTGTGTGGGTATGTGTGTCTCTGTGTGGGTATGTGTGTCTCTGTGTGGGTAAGTGGGTAAGTGTGTCTCTGTGTGGATAAGTGGATGTGTGTCTCTGTGTGGGTATGTGTGTCTCTGTGTGGGTATGTGTGTCTCTGTGTGGGTAAGTGGGTATGTGTGTCTCTGTGTGGGTAAGTGGGTAAGTGTGTCTCTGTGTGGGTATGTGTGTCTCTGTGTGGGTAAGTGGGTAAGTGTGTCTCTGTGTGGGTAAGTGGGTATGTGTGTCTCTGTGTGGGTAAGTGGGTATGTGTGTCTCTGTGTTGGTAAGTGGGTATGTGTGTCTTCGGGAAGCGCACATGGCCTCTGTAACCCCAGCGCCCCCCCGCAGATGATCTCGCGCGCACCCCTGAGAGGATCAGGGAGAGGATGGAAGGGAACAAAAACTCTATAGTCGATATTAATGGGGCCCTGAAATGTTTTTTTTTGCCCGGGGGCCCTCGAATGTCTAGCTACACCACTGATACCCACGATGCTGCCTAGTGAGACCTAACCAAGGCTTGTAAACCATCCCATGCACAGCCCGTTAGGCTTTGCTGTTGCATGATCCTTAAGTGTGTTTTGCACCTTATAATATAAATGACCCACTTTGAACCTTCTCTCAGCCGCAGGGGCCAGCTTATAAAAAGGGGGTGTTGGGATATGAGAGACGCAAGCCGATCCTAATCCTTCACTCACTCGGTTGGCAGTGGGATCGGCTTGGCAGTAACTCGAGCCTCCAGCTCCTCGATCAGTTTCAGCTTCCACTTGCGACGCTGAACCTGAAGAACAAGATATTGGGCATTGAGAGGCGTCACTGGCCGGAGCACGATCTCTCCATACTCGTTCACAGCCAAGACCAGCAGACTTAACCCTGTGAGTGCTACGGCCCCAACGGTCAACTCGTGATCACGTGAACGCTCCCGCGCTGATGACGTAGAACGCAATCTCCCCCAATAAAAACGAGCAATTCGTTTATGACGTACCTACCACGTCACGGCCCCAGGAGTGCCAGACTTCATGATGTGGTTACAGAAAGTCCCACAGCGGCCATAATAATAATAATATATATATATTTTTTGTTGTTGTTGTTGTTAAAGAACCAGTTTTAATAGGCTTCCTGGCCAGTATTGGCAATCAGATTATTCCCTGGGTCAACATCCTTCCCATGTTTACTTATTAGATATATACCTGTATACCTTTCCTTTCTAAAAGAACGTAGAACCTTTTCTTAAACATATCTATTGTATCTGCCATCACAGTCTCCATGAGTAATGAATCCCACACTGTAACTGCCCTTACTGAAAAGGCCCCTTTCCTTCTGAAGAAATACTACCTTGGAGGTCCTTGCCTTAAGCTTTTGGCCTAGATCCCTGAAATAAATTTTTAGGGCACTCCATCTTTCTCTAACTTTGTCATTGGTGCCAACATGTACCAAGACCACCGGGTCAGTTCCAGTCCCTCCCAACAATCTGTCTATCCGATCCGCAATGTGCCGAACTCGAGCCCCCGGGAGCGGAATAGGACGTTTCGCAATGTCCGATCTGCTGTTCACCCGACCTGCCAAGCCAGGTCTGCTGCTCCGACAACTGCATATTTAAATGTCCCGTGCGGGACTGCTACACTGCCTGGACAGGCCGCTCCATCTTTAAATGGCCCACAGGACATTTAAAGATGGTGCTTCGGAGCGGCCTGTCTAGGCAGTTAAGCGGTCCCATGCGGGATATTTAAACATGCAGTTGTCGGAGCAGGTTAGGTCAGGTGTGGTAAACCTGGCCTGTCTGGTCAGTCGAGCGCAGGAGCCGACATCGCGGGGAAGTGACCCACGCCGAAATGTCCCGGCGGTGGCTTGCCAGCGGCTTTTTGGTCGTGGCCAAACGGTCGCAGCATAACGTCCTAGACCGCCGGGAGACAGCAAACTGTTCGCTTCATGCAGTCATCGCATGAGTCTCTACCCTCAGGAGATCCCTACCACCCAAACCTGCCTTGGTCTCCGAGTATCCAGTCCCTTCTATCCTGGAGGAACTATTCCCTTGGCTGCTCAAGAAATCAGTCTCCCCCCCCCCCCATCCTTGCCATTCCTGCCTCAGCGCCCCCAATATCTGCACAATCTGGAAAACAATTTACTTATTGGATGCCTCTGAAAAATGGACACATTTTTCTTTGTTTTACCGGGACCTCTATATTTCTAATCGGATCTGGTAATGACCGCTACATAATTACCGTACCTAGAAAAGAACAGAGAATTGAAAACAAAATGTACCAGCAGATTCTACAACTATCACATAGTTGTATCACAAAATAAATTAGATAAAGATAGTAAAGACTCCCCACATCTTCGATTTTTAAGGGTGAGTCACCTATATGTAACCTATGACCCATCACCGCCATTATTTCTGGTCGATCTGAGGAAGGACTGCCACGTTAAATCAAGAAAAGTATCTTATTCACACGGACAAAGAGGACCAGGAGGTGCCCAGAGCCCCCATCCATTAACCACTTCCCTGCCAGTGGGGGGCATTGCTCTCTCCAACACTGTGCCGTGGCCTCGAGTTTTACCTGCCAAGTACCCAGGCTAAAGGTGGCGATTGGGATGAGCAGAAGGACCAGCCTGAGCACGGCATCTTCGCTGGACTCTGCCGCCGCGGCGGAGGAGCTGAAGGACCGCGATGACCGGAGGCAGAGATCTGGAAGGAAGACACGGCCCGGCATCACTTCAAAGTTACAACCCCACGTAGCTGGCCAACGAAAGAAACTCCAACCTTTTCTAAACAATGGACCAAATGTCACTCGCTTCCGTAATGCATTGAGCGCCCGAGGACAGGGGGGCTCAACCCCATTCCTCACGACCCCCAACAGGTCAACTTTTATGGATATCCCTGCTTCAGCACTGTTGGCTCAATCAGTGGACAGCCTGAACACCTGACCTGCTGTGGGGGTCTTGAGGGCTGGAGTTGAGCACCTCTGCCCTAGGACGTAGCTACTACGTCATGGGGTTCTGGCACCCTGGGTGGGCCATGATGTAGTAGCTACAACCCACCCCCCCCAAAAAAAAATCCTTGTTGCCTTAGGGGAGATCGCGTTCCTGCGCTGGATGCGATCTGTAGTGATGGTGGATGGAAGTGACGGAGCGGTCGCGTTACCACTTCGCAGACCGGTCACGTGACGGCACTCTCGTCCCATGACCCCTTCCGGCACGCAAAGGGTTAAACCAATCTATCCCTGCGAAAAGCAAAAAACACGCGAAAGTTTTTGCTTCCCTGGAAATTCGTTACAAATTGTATTTCTTCAGGCTCCAGGCCGACCTGTTTACCCAGGCATTTAATTAATGACCCACAACCAGTCCGGCATTTCATAGCTGCAGCCCCGTCCCATCCTGTATGGTATCTTTCCTTGTGTTTGGTCTCTTTTATAACCTTAAATGTTTTCTTCTTTTCCCCTTTTAGTAGCTTCGAAGCGCTGTGATTCCCGTTGGGAGAAGAACGCTATATATAAATACAGGAAGGGAAGTGCTGGCGGTGAAAACTCTGAACACAGTGAGATCGGACAAAAAAAGGAGAAACCAGAGGAAATCAAACCTCTCCCGTCTCTGCTCCCTCACTCACTCACCCACATGTAGCCTCTTAGTCATGTCAATGTTTGGTCCTAGAAGGGACTGCTTAGTTAATGCTGGTGGGCTGCTGCAGTAACATCCTACAGCTGTGTTACATAGTACATGAGGTTGAAAAAAAAAGACATGGGTCCATCATGTTCAACCTATGCTAAATTTAGACGACAGATACTTTATCCTATATCTATACTTACTTATTGATCCAGAGGAAGGCAAACAAAAAACCCCAGTCAGATCATCCAATGATGTCTCATAAGGGGATAAATAAATTCCTTCCTGACTCCAAGAATTGGCAATCGGATTACTCCCTGGATCAACATCCTTCCCATGTTCACTTATTTGGTATATCCCTGTATACCTTTCCCATCTAAAAAGATATCCAACCTTTTTTTGAACAAATCTATAGTATCTGCCATAACAGTCTCCATGGGTAATGAATTCCACATTGTAACTGCCCTTACTGTAAAGAACCCTTTCCTTTGTTGCTGGTGAAATCTCCTTTCCTCCAACCTTAAGGGATGACCCCATGTCCTTTGTACTGCCCTAGGGATGAATTATTATTTTGAACGTTTGGCATGATCTATCCTTCATAAATCCATGCTGACTATTACTAATAATTTTGTTTTCCATTAGGTATTCCTGAATATTATCCCATATTAAACCTTCAAGTAGTTTCCCGACTAATGAAGTCAGGCTTACAGGTCTGTAATTCCCTCTTTGTGATCTAGCTCCCTTTTTAAATATAGGCACCCTCTCCTGGTTGGTTCCTCAATAATTTGGGTCATGTAATTGTCTTTAAGCACCCCAAACCTATTCCCTTTTGTTGCAATGCTAATCTCATTGCCCCAGTCTATGTCTGGATAATTAAAATCACCCATTATGCAAACATGACCCAGTTTTGATGCCTTCTCCATTTGCAAAAGTATTTTAGCTTCCTCATTTTCATTAGATATTTGGTGGTTTATAGCATATCCTTCCAAACAAACATTTTCTTTATACTTTTACCTCCACTGCTAATTTCTATCCACAAGGTCTCTACATTTTCATCATTCCCTTAATAAACATCTTCCCTTATAATAGGTGTGATGGTAGGGGTAGCTGGCATCACAAAACTGGGATGAAGCCCAGCTAGCTACCCCTAAATCTATGTAACTTGGCCACCTATGTAAGACTTATTTCGGTCAATTGTACTTTAATATCTGGGGAAGAACAGGGAATGTGTCAATGTAACCCATGTCTGTAAGAATATATTTCAAAGCCTGTATTATTTATTCCCATTGACAATCCTACCACCAGTTTAGAAAGCCGGCATTGTCTTATGAGGTGATTTGTGGTCTGTGTGTACATCACTGTAATGTGCTTTGGGTGTCACCCCTGCAAGAAAGTAAATTAGATATTCCACTGTTACTATCATTTCTATGGAGAAAGACTCAGCAATCCACTGAGTTGAATATTCCCATAGAAATGATAGGATTAAAACCAGGGTTGGGACAGCTAGGTGTCAGGACTCCTGGGGAGAGGTGAAAGTCTGCTGATTAGATCTGGGAGTAAGAGCATTGTACTGCCCAACCTCTGAGGCTCCTACCCAGTGGGAGGTCTTTGAGTGCCTTAGAACACCCCTCCTCTGGCTTTTGTGGCACCAACTCAATCCGTGCTCTGGTTGGCCAGCAGCCCCTGTCCCATGTAAAGTATAGTCACAGATGGCTATATAAGGGGCTAGAGTCTACTCCCCAGGCCCCCAATTGATATTGTATCTTGTTGTGTGCATCTTTGTTTTGTCTGCTGGCGTGCCAGAATAAACCTCATTTTAGTCAAGAACTTTGTCCTGTCTGGTGCTAGTGATCCCAGTGGTTTTGGTGTAAAAGTCTGGTTTCCCACCCGGTTTAACATATAAGCATACTCCACCTCCTCTTCTATTTGCTCGATCCTTCCTAAAAAGTGAATAACCCTCTAAATGAACTGCCCAGTCATGAGTTTCGTCCCACCATGTTTCAGTAATGCTATGATATCATACTGCTCCCTTGCATCTATTAATTAAAGCTCCCCCATTTTATCCGTCAGGCTTCTTGCATTAGCAAGCATACATTTAAGTTTTTTTTTCAGCCTGTGCTATTATCTTATCTGCTCCTTCCTTTCTGCGCCCACTTGGTTTAGTCTTTAGAAGTTTTCTAGTATTATCTGTATGTACTATGGGTGTATCACTGCTTGTCAAACTCGCACTTGCCCCCATTCTCCGTCCATAACCCCTTGTTACCTCATCTATTCTATTTAGTTCGTTATCTTTATCATTCCCGTTCCCCCTCCAACCTAGTTTAAAAAGTGAGGTTAGTGATTTTTTACACATAGGTGGAAAGCTGGGGATCTCTGGACCTGAACTGAATCTGGAGGCCCCCTCATAGCCAAAATATATACTGGGGAACGTGCTGTTGATTCCTCCCCTCCCGGGGAAACAAAATAGAGTTTAAAGGTCCCGCAGGATTCAGGCCAATAGGGAACCGCGACATTATATGTTGCAGCTTCTTATTGGCCTGCCTGATTCGGGGAATTACAGACGGCATCTTCCCCGTATCTCGGGAAGCAGGGGGTCACGGAACAGAAATTAGCGTGGCTTCGGAGACATCCTGCTTCTTACCCATTAAAAAGAATACCACTTTAACACATGTAATGTTAGTATCTTCCCCTCCTGAGCACATGGGCCCCGGAGAGAGCTCCATTTTAACCTCTTCAGCACTCAAAGCCGCAGTTCAGGCAATATCCTGCATGTGTGTTTTTTTTAATAAATCAGTTCTGTAGTAAGAAAAAATACTTTTAGCATTTTCTGTTTTTTTTTAAAAAAACCCAACAACTTTGAAAGACCAATTTTCTTGTATTCTATTTTAACAAGCATGCTTGTTCCTATAGCAACCATTTAGATTCCACATATTTAAAGATGTCGCCAAACTTCGCCGATCAATAGACGGAGAACGAATTGACCGGCAGCTATGCAGTTCTTTATGTAAGTAGAGATTGCCCACATGAAACTATTGAAGTAAAAAAAAAAAACTAAGAAGAAAAAAAAAAAAAAAAACTAAGAAAAAAAATAAAAAAAACGGGAGCTTGAACTGCAGCTTTAATAGTTCAAAACGCTCATATCTCATGAACCGAGAATGTGATTATAAATATAACAACAGCGCTTTGGAAAGGGCAAGATGAAATTCCTTAAGCGCAAAAAGGATGGCAATCGGCACGGACTGCTGCTTTAATCACTCACTTTGGCCTTCTTGCAAAGAGGCTGGAACCACAACTCCTGCAGTGCCTTACGGCTAATATGATCAGATATCACACACATGGGTTTCTCACTCACCTTTCTGTTGACGCAGCTGGCATGATCCTGGCAGGACGGGAGATGTGGCTGGGAATATTCTTACGGGGCTATTTAGAACCTGCAAGGAGATAACCGCTTATGTATGTATGTTTGTCTTTATTTGTATAGCGACAGCCATGTACATAGCACTTCGCAGCAGTAATACTTGTAACACAATAGGAAACATAAGTAAACATTAGGAAAATTAACCCTCTGCTCCAAAGAGCTTATAGTCTAAGGCCGCGATTATAGTGCCGACGGCATACCTAATCTGAATGGAGGCGCACATAGTGCGCAACCGCATTTTGGAAAGATGTCCGTGTAACGTAAAGCGGTTCAGCCAAGGAGGGCGAACCACTCACGTGACGTCACGGTCACACCTCCGCCACGCCTCCCCATCGCCTGAACATCGACTGAGAGCACAGTTCACACATCGCGGCAGGCGTGCGCCACGTGGTGAGTATAATCTCAGCCTAAGGGAGGATAGAGGCACCTACGTAAGAGGCATACACAGTGCCGTAAAGAATAAATAATCCTATAGTATAAAAAAGGAACCCATGAGCCCTCAGCATTTACTGACCGATTCCCCGTTACCCTTTGTGCTGCTAGAATCAGGTGAAAAAACGGCTCTGAATGATCAGCGTAAGCTTAAAACCCACTGCAGACACCTTCAGCGCTCAAGTGGTTAAAACAGTGGCCAACACCAGTCCTCAAGTTTTTGACTGAGCAACTCATTGAGCCACCTGTGCTGAAGCAGGGATATCTGTAAAAATCTGACCTGTTGGTGACCCTTGGGGGCTGGTTTTGGCCACCCCTGGGTTAACGCAGAAACCTCTCCAAAAATGGTAGCAGAACTCGCTTGCGGGCAAAATATATAAACAACTCCTCAACATAACAGGTATACTTGCATTCAGTCCACCCTTAAAAAGTCATGCTCCCCAGTCCGAAAAGTGCACATGGTTTTATTTTCCCTGCAGCCTGCGAAATTCCTTCCCAATGAGACGCTCCGTGAGAGCGTTTATCTGTTGTACTGACTGCGGCATCCCCCCAAAACACCAAGGAGCGACCAGTTGTCCGAGCCCGCCAGATGAAAAGCTCATCGCCTGGTTGTGAAACAATCCTCCCACGTGTGCAATTAGTGGGAGTTTAGAAGGAAATTAACCCTCGCCTGGCTAGATGGCCCTGCCATGCATGGCGCAGAGGGTTAACCCAATAACTGCCCGGCGCTGCACAGAGGGTTATCCCTTCAACTGGCAGGCAGTAACTGACACACATGGTGCAAGAGGGTTCACCCTCCTTAAGTGCCAGGCAGTGTGCAGAGGGCTAACCCTTCAAACTGCCAGAGGGTAACACTTTTGCTGCTGGATACAGGGTTATAATATGGCCGAAATTTTCTTTAAAAAAAAGGTGCCACATCTACCTAAAAGCAGCATCCAAGCTGCCGATTTTTATCCCCCCCTTTAATATGTGCATCAATACAATCCACGCAATGGTAATTAGCCAAGTTGCCAATCAATCAGAAAAGTTTGGCTTGGGGGATCACAAAATGCCTGTCAGTGCAGCAGAAGAGGACCAAATTTGCAAAGTTCTATGGGGAAGATACAGAGAGGGCAGGGCTCAAAAATGAGTGTGCCAGAGCCTGTTTTATAAGAGGAAGAGGATGTGACTTTGTAAATGGTTGCCATAGGAAAAAAAAATGCTTGTCACATTATAATACATTAAAAATGTCAGAGGTTTTTTTTTTTATGCTTGCAAGTATTTTCTCACAGTACAGAACTAATTTATTTAAGAAAAGCACACATGTAGGATATTGCTTGGCCTGCAGCTTTAATAAACGTGTCCCTGTCAGTGAGTTCACTTCGGACTGTGTGTGGCTGGTATAATATACAGGTAGTCCTCGCTATCCAACGTTTCACTTTACAACAAATGGCATATCCAACACTTTGCAATGCAACCCTAAGGGCCGTTTTCCGACGCCGGAATGCGTTATCCGACGCTCACCGCCACTGATTAACATGGGACTCACTTTACAACGGTGTCACTATCCAACGCTAATCCCAGAACAGATTCCGTTGGATAACCGAGGACTGTCTGTATAAGTGAATAATAACACAGAGGTGACACCCTGTAGGAAGCCCTGTGCACACAGGGTGACAATGCAGCCAGTAGGTAGGGTGTCCCCTTACCTGGCACCTGGCATTGAGCAGCAGCAGCTTCCTAACTCCAGCACCGAGGAGCAGCCTCACCCCAGGCATGGTAAAGAGACACAGACAGATGTCCCAACACCTTGTGTCCTTCCTGTCCCCCTGCTGGTGATGATCACTTCCGGGGTCACACAGCTCCGTTTCCCCTCCCTGGAAAACATGGAAACAGAGAAAGCCGACTACTTCCGGCCGGTAGCAATGGTTAATGTTCATGCGTCCTGCAGGGAAAGGGTTAATTTTGGCGACCTCGGTTCTCTATGTGAAAAACAGAAAGTGGCATAAAGAAATACATTCCGTGACTTCTACATGAGTGGTTAGGGGTGTATATAAGGGGCATGGGGCTATATATAGGTGGGGTGGATATGAGGAGTATATAAGGGGCATGGGGCTATATATAGGTGAGGTGGATATGTTTGGCATGGGGGTTATATATGAGTGGGGTAGGGGTGTATATAAGGGGCATGGGGCTATATATAGGTGGGGTGGATATGAGGGTAATGGGGGTTATATATGAGGGGGGGGGTGGGGTGGATATAAGGGGCATGGGGCTATATATAGGTGTGGAAAATGTATGTACACCTAGTTTAATCTGGGATGTATTGGAGGTTATGTAGCTGCCCATCCTATGCCTACCACACTACCCCATGTATTCTGTTATAGATATGGCTCTAAATTGCAAGGCATGTGCAGTCCTGGTGTGTGAATGAACCAGCCCCACCAACACACTGTGACATTTCCAACTGCTGACTCTACCTATATTATATACACAAGCTCCACTAGTACAATCCATGCAAGTGCTTGTAATCTCTATGATTGAGATCACCCCGCCTTCCTCTCTAGCTCCCGGCCTGCGTGTCTATGGTTGGCAGCACTTCCGGGTTGAGGCATGTAGTGAATACACGTGGGTGCCTGACTGTGTTGGTTCATGACAGTGATGAACCAGCTGCCTGAAGATGTGCGGTCCCTCCTGCTGCAGCACCCCAACCTGCAACTCATTAAGGGCAACAAGGTGAGCGCTGAGATCAACCCAGGGGGCAGTAGCCCCATAGCCTTACTACATATAAGGATAAGTAAAAATAAATAAAAATGCAGCAGCCCCATAACCTTACTGCATATAAGGATAAGAAAAAAAATGCAGCAGCACTCCTCCAAATATAGTCAATAACTAAATAAATTGGTTACTCGCCTAAAAAATGTGATAGCAGAGGTGCGCTCTATACTACTTGTGATCAACAGTATTAAGACTGTACAAGCTGTCCTCAGTTATCCAACAGAATCTGTTCTGGGAGTGGGTTGGATAGTGAAACCGTTGTAAAGTGAGTCCCATGTTAATCAGTGTCGGTGAGCGTCGGATAACGCATGCCAGAGTCGAAAAACGGCCCTTAGGGTTGCATTGTAAAGCGTTGGATATGCCATTCGTTGTAAAGTGAAATGTTGGATAACGAGAACTACCTGTTTCATTCTCCAATGCTACTTCCAGAACGGATTTCGTTGGATAACCCGAGGACTACCTGTGTAGTGTGAAGAAATTATTGGGTATACATAGAAGAAAATACCCCAAAATGTTTGGAAAAAGAGGAGCACTAATTTCTAATGAAAAAAAAATGGAAATGCTCCAAAAATGTGAATGTGCAGTTAGTCAAAAAAAGATAGCTCGGAGCATCAGAGGAAATTGAATGACAAAACCAGCGCAAAATTCTCATACAAAAAAGATTTTAGTAAAATATGGATATGTATATCGTATATGTATACATATATATTTTACTAAAAGCAATTTTTTTTCTGAGCATTTTTAGCTGGTTTTGTCATTCAATCGCCTAATAAATATCCAAAGTTTCCACCCCTCTCATCCCTGAGGAAGATCCCGAGAGAAACATTGGATATGTATTCTGCAATAGATTAATTTTATTGACTATATTTGGATGCTGCTGCATTTTTCTTTTTTACCTATCCTTTTACGCTTACTGAGGGATCCGTCCCTTACCAGCATCCGCTGACAAACTTGCACATTTTGGTTCTTTAAGATTTTTTTCATCAACTCCACATTTTTTAACCCCTAGACTAGAGTACCGCTCTCACTTATCTTACTACACATATCCTTACAGCCACAGGGCCTATAGTTATTAGGTAATGCAGTGTTACTGTGCCTGGTTAACCTCCCAAAGGTGATATAAAATGACTTTCCTTTTATCCCTTTAGTACAATACGTGCTAACTCCTCCTCTGGCACAAAGAGATTCACAGGGAAAGAAAATATTTTTGAAACAAAATCTCCAGGAACATCACACACAGTTGTACTGGTTATAATCACTGCAGTGAAAAGCAGTGGTACTGTGAGTCCTATGTAGCATTTGCAGTGTTTTTACAATGGAAGCACCTTACCTTTTGGTAACTAGACATGGCGATAAAGCATTTTAGACACACACCATGAACATGTGAATTGATTTAACCCTTTTACTGCAAGTCAAGGTTCTGTTAGGACATCAACCCTTTGCTACCTGAAGGGCCAGCCACTCATTGCTTTGCTGGCTCCTCAGGGAGTGAAAGGGTTACTGCCCTAATAGAGAGTGGCCTATTGTCTTGTAGGGGCTGACAGGGTTAATACTGAGGCTGAGCTGCATCTGTATCATTGACCATATGCTCATCCCTGGGGTTCTTCCAGGTCCGATGTGCCCTAACTGGACACGAGCTGCCGTGCCGACTCCCAGAACTGCAGGACTTCACCGGTGGAAAGAAGTACAAGAGATTAACGAAGGTTTCCGGAGCGTTCGACTTCAGCAGCTTCCAACCGCATGTTGTACCGAGCACGAAAAACCCGTATGTATCCCGGGGGGGGGGGGGGGAGAGGGGGCAGAAGCAATGCTTGGTAGGGGGGGGGGGAGCGGGGGCAGAAGCAATGCTTGGTAGGGGGGGGCAGAAACAATGCTTGGTAGGGGGGGGCAGAAGCAATGCTTTGTAAGGGGGGGCAGAAGCAATGCTTGGTAGGGTGGGGCAGAAGCAATGCTTGGTAGGGGGGGGGGCAGAAGCAATGCTTGGTAGGGGGGGGGGCAGAAGCAATGCTTGGTAGGGGGGGGGGCAGAAGCAATGCTTGGTAGGGGGGGGGCAGAAGCAATGCTTGGTAGGGGGGGGGCAGAAGCAATGCTTGGTAGGGGGGGGGCAGAAGCAATGCTTGGTAGGGGGGGCAGAAGCAATGCTTGGTAGGGGGGGGCAGAAGCAATGCTTGGTAGGGGGGGGCAGAAGCAATGCTTTGTAAGGGGGGGGGGGGCAGAAGCAATGCTTGGTAGTGGGACATTTATGCTACAAAGAAACTGCCTACATGGATAAATGCTTTCATAAGAGGTCTTAGGAAGGTGTTGCTTCAATGCAAATCTGGCCTTCTAAACGGTGAAGGACTGGTGTCAGCAAATGTTTTAAGGCTGTTATGCTGCCATAGAAGTGCTTATTGCTCTTATAATACGTTCGAACCACTGTCTGAACAAGGGTCTTTAGTGGTTATGAGAGTTTGCATGTCTCCTGTAACTTCAGTTAGCCATTCCAAAGTTTAATCTTTAATCCCAGAACAGACAGGTTTTGTTCCTGGCCGACAATCGGTCTCGAGCGTACAATCTGCCACAGCTGCAACATTGACCCCAAAACGGGACAAAGAGAACTACGTAATTGTTCATTTAGACGCCGAATAGGCATTCAACAAAATCACATGGCTACACACAATTAGAATACTAAGAGCACAAAACTTTGGAGAAAGCTTCATATCTCTAATCCAAATCATCTATAACATGCCCAGGGCCTGTGTCACAGCCAATGCGCTGAACTTCAACCCCTTTGTGCAACGAGGTACAAGGCAGGGATGCCCGCTTTCCCCAATGCTATTTGACCTAGCGCTAGACCCTCTAATGCAACATCTTAAACAGATGGGCAACTTTACAGGAATATACATTGAAAATCGGGAACTAAAAATAGCAGCTTTTGCTGACTGCATACTCTTTTTTTCCATCTCAAACCCAAAAGAAGCCAATCCAGCCATCATAGAGAAATTACAGCGTTTAGCAATCTCTCGGGCCTAGCCATAAATTATGAAAAATCAGAGGCACTAGCACTCACAGGCAAGATGGAACTGGGATGGAAGGGGCCCTTCCTATTTAACAGGGTTGAAAAAATATTCAATTCTTGGATATACTCGTCTCCAACGATGCACATCAATTACATGCGATTAATATAAAACCACTGGGGAACAACATCATGCAAAGGTGGCACAATCTAAATGTTTCTTTTTTGGGAAGGTACCATCTCATTAAAGGATCAATTCCTGCCTTTTAATGGAGTGGAGCAGGGGGTCTCCGGAGCTGAACCCCATTAATTTCTGCTCCGTGCACCCCCTTGCTTCCCGAGATACTTGCTTCCAAAGGGGGAGCCGGTATCTCTGCAAAGTTTAAAACTCCCGCGTCACTTGGGGCAACGGGAAGTCTCTAACTTCATAGGCCGAGCAAACGTAAGAGAGGAGGGAAGAGCAGACACAAGTGAAAACCATAAACTCTGGCAAATCCTTGCCAAGGCTGCCAGGGAAATAATTCTTCAGCAATGGATCCGACAATCCCCCAACCGCAACAGACTTATGGAGAGAGAGAAATGTTTGGTTTGCCCACGTGAGTGGGTGGAAGCGACCACTGACAGAGAAAAAAGGACCGACGTTTTACAAAGTTTGGGAGAGTTACATTGCCACGGTATCCCAGGGAATCAAAAAGGGAATCCAAGAACATTTTCAATACATGACGCGGTTCGCAACACAAATACTTGGGAGAAACTCGCCGATGAAAGATATCAAGGGAATTGCAAACTAAAAAAAAAAAAGGAGAGAATTTGGGAATTCCCCAAATGTAATCAATTGATTCATTAAATCCACAGCACCAACTTCAGACACCCGTACATACGAGCAAATACAAGTATACACTACAATAAGGAAACCCATTGAGATGACAGACTGAACCCAGAAGGGAGACGGGTAAGACACCCGAAAGGAGAAAGACAACAAAAAGGACATCAGCAGAACAGGGTAAGGATCACAAGAACAACAGTTACAAGAAAAAAGGTAAGGCGCTCACCAGCAAATAAGGGGTAAAAATCAACTTTATTAAACTACATAAAAAACAAAGAAACAAACAGTGGTCGTGAAACGCGTGGGAGAGTAGCTAGCACTGTTTGTTTCTTTGTTTTTTATGTAGTTTAATAAAGTTGATTTTTACCCCTTATTTGCTGGTGAGCGCCTTACCTTTTTTCTTGGAGCTGTTGTTCTTGTGATCCTTACCCTGTTCTGCTGCTGTCTGAGAGGATCTGCTACACCACCGGAGGCCAAACGGGAGACGCTTCTGGCAGAGTCAGGGAAGCAGCTGAAAGGAGGGGGATCAAGACGGTGTCTTATCGTGAGTAGAAGCTACTCCACACCGGGCATAGCCGGGGTTATGGGGACTCAGCGATTGTATATCACACCATTCTGTCCCTGTTATTTTCCCCTCTTGTTACTCCCAGTTATCCTTAATCATACTGTTACTGCTTAACCCTTCATTCCCCGTTATCCGGTGTTGGCTCCTTTTTATTACCTTAATTATTATGCTCTAAAAGCATTATTTACTAAACCACCTGGAGCTCTTACACGGTTTTTTGTTATTCTCTAACAAAAAGGACCTGGAGGCTTTAAAGCGCAAAGAGACCAGACCTGGCAAACGCATAACAAACAGGATATTATCAAAGTTTATAAGGAAGGATCAAGAATGCAAGGACATGAGTTCAGACGGACAGGACTGATGAACTGACCAGACGCGGGTAGAAGGACAATATCTTGTGTAGTTTCGTTTTATTTGTTTCGCTGTTTAATTTCAATGTTAAGTAGGCACAGTGCTGGAAATAACAATTGACACAATTATAGTTAACATGTTATGTTCAAATATAAAAAGATGAAACTTGCAGAAATACGGAGACGAGCTTTAAACGGACACATTTATATACAAGTGTAAACGCACCCGTGTAATGTGTAAGAATGCCAGGAATGTACATAAATGTAAGAATTCCAATAACAAAAAAAAAACAGTATATACAAGAAATGTTTAAAAAAAAGTACAGGTTGTCTTTACACTACATCTGTATATCTGAATACCCTTCCTGTGTGTTCTGAGCCTTTGGTAGCACAGAGATTATAACGTGTTACTGGCCTTCAATCCAGAAATCTTCAGATAGATGAGGGTGCTCTCTCTTCACGGGTTCGGGTTTTTCTTGCAGGCACCAGATGTTTTGCAAGTTAACTCTCCGGCACATTAACAAGATCCCGGAGCATGTCCAGAAACACGTGCGGGGCCGGCGTTACGGGAAGGCGTTGCTGACATGTGAGTTACATGTTCTGCGCAGATGCAGCAGCATAACATTGGTTCAAATACAACTGTCCATGTGAAGTAGATACGAATGTCCCAGAATTGCGCACATATAAGCTCTACAGTAAATCCAAAAAATATCAATGGATAAATGATTCCATAAATGCACTCCCGTTCAGCGTCCCACTGATAGAACAATGAGGTAGTGTGAAACCCGTAGCACCATGTGCTCGTGACTATCCCACGGGACGGGGCTATGATGTGGTAGGGAGTATATAGAGCTGCGGTGCAGCCGTGTCCCCTGTAAGGTAACCGTAAGCGGCTTTTGAATCGCCGCAATCCTCCGCCACTGCCCTCACATACCCGGTGTAGCCCACGGTAATGATCCCCACTAAGGGGGGGGGGGGGTTTGTACTCACAATCTTGACACGCCGGGTCCAGACTCCAATGCTGACGTAAGGCTCCCCTGATCCGGAAGTGCAGCGACGCGTGCTCCAGCCAAGGTAAAGGAAACAGGAATAGGGTAGTCAGGCGGTTCACTGCTGCCGTCGGGGTATGAAATTGGAGATCCACACGCGATCAGTTTAAAAGGTTGTTAAATGAGTGCATATACACTGAAAAGTGTTCTGCTGCAGAGAAAACTCTGACGCGTTTCGTCCGCAGGTAGGGACTTTGTCAAAGAGTATCTGGTACTGCCCCTAGTGATGCATATATAGTGAGACATAGATTGCTATTGGGCGAATCAAATTGGATAAAATACTGACTCACCAGGTGAATAATTTGCCAATTAGACTCTAAATGGAAAACCCTTATAAACCCCCTAATAGTACTCACTTACAAAGCATCACTTATAAACCCCCTATAAACCCCACAGTGATGCCTTGTAAGTGAGTACTATTAGGGGGTTTATAAGGGTTTTCCATTTAGAGTCTAATTGGCAAATTATTCACCTGGTGAGTCAGTATTTTATCCAATTTGATTCGCCCAATAGCAATCTATGTCTCACTATATATGCATCACTAGGGGCAGTACCAGATACTCTTTGACAAAGTCCCTACCTGCGGACGAAACGCGTCAGAGTTTTCTCTGCAGCAGAACACTTTTCAGTGTATATGCACTCATTAAACAACCTTTTAAACTGATCGCGTGTGGATCTCCAATTTCATACCCCAACGGCAGCAGTGAACCGCCTGACTACCCTATTCCTGTCCATGTCAAGTATTTGTCAATGGAAAGAATGAATCCCGTTTTAGGTCTCAAGTTTGCACTTTTATTGTGAATTCTTAGTGAGCTGTTTTTGGCGCCACTCCATGATCAAAACAAGACAAACCCCCATATTAATAAATGGGGATTACCGCTCTTTTTTTAGAAGCCCTTATTGTAGTCGGTAATATTTTTACTTGTAGTTGACTACCGCAATAATATTTAAGGAGATATATTAAAAATCGAGCCTGGCTATTTCTAGTAAAGCTTGGGTTCCCTGTGTTTGAGGTGCTGGGCCGTTTCCTGGCTGTGTTGGTACTCGTCCTGCCATCACATTGGTGCCTCTCTGTCCCTTGTTAGATGACGAATGCAAGAAGCAGGGAGTGGAGTATGTCCCTGCCTGCCTCCTGCGCAGGAACAAGCAGAAGCGCTCAGGAGGCGAGCGGCCAGCGGGCAAGAAAGGAGATGCGTGGGAGCCGTCCATCAGCAATTCAGAGGCCAGCGACTCAGAGGACAGCATGAGCGACCTGTATCCAGGTAAAGGAGTACGCCTAAGGACTTACTCTATATCCTCGGGTGATATAGAATAAGTTCCCTCAGCATCCATGGCTAGTGAGGGACCCATGTCACAAGCCTAAGGCTGCGCTTATAGTGCCTGGTGACGGCAACGCGACGTTGCTCCAAAACAAATCCATGGACTCCGTCGCAAGCGCTTATAGTAAGCGCGACGGCGACAGAGCGATGTCGCGACCAAAAATTTTGAAGCTGGGTCTTTTTTTTAGAGAGACAGTCGCCACATGTGACTCTCTAAACCAATCAGAGAGCACTGCCCCGCCCCCTTCTTGACGTCACTGGCCTTGACGCCAGCAATGTCGCTTAAAACTGAAGTATAATTTTCGCTAGTGGCGACGGGTGACGTCATCGGTTGCTTCGCCGGCACTATAAGAGCGGCCTAAGAAGGGTTTAGAAATGCAAAGCATCCTGGGTTTTGGTTTTTAGCCACAGCACATCTGGCGATTGGTTCCCGCTGCTTCCGTCGCCTTGCGCGTGCAATGTAGCGCAGAGGCCGGCAGTGTATTGCACGACTATGGTAGCAACAGGGTTAACTCGTGCAGTGCTAAAAGGGCACAATCCACATTGCAAGACCCTTCAGAATGAAAGTACCTGTCCCTACTAATGAGTCACTGTAACAGTGAGTAACAATAGATACGTGAGTGTGCTCACAAGGGGTATTTCTATTTGGAGGGTTTTTGTCACTTTTTACCCATCATCACTTATTTAAGGTGCATTAGGCTGCGCTTATAGTGCCGGCGACAGTGACGCGATGTAGTGGTAAAACGAATGCATTGCTGAAGTCGCGTGCGCTTACAGTACGTGCATCGCGACGGATTGGTCGCGATCGCTGGAAGTCATCTCTATTTGATTTTCCAGCGACCGTTGCCTCGCCAGCACTATAGGCGCAGCCTAAGAAACCTAGCCCAACTTCACAGTGCAAAGCCAGTATAACCAGCCTCACACCGAGACCCAAAAGGTGGAAACGGCTGTCTGTGATTGGGGTTACTGGCTCTGCACTTATTTAACGCGGGCTGTGCAGAAAAGCTGTGTGATGCGGCAGGCATAAGGTTATAGGGGTCCATGTTAAATGGATTTGCAGCAAATAGTGACGTGCTCATTAGCATGTCATTACCCAGAATTCCTGGCTGCAGGGGAAGCACTATGCTAGGAGATAATGGGGAGAGGCGGGACTGCAGAACTGTCTGAGACATGTGAATGTGATCACGCATGATTATTTTTATTTGCTGTAACGGGCACAAAATGACAAGCACGGGTCACATGTAAAATGTTGCTGTATTGGGCAAATTATACAGTATTTTGTAAAGTGTTTTTTTTATTTAACCCCTTTGTGGGCTGCATTGAAGATGCTGGAAGCTTTAACTAATCAGTGATATCCATGTCTTCTTGCTGAGTGTAAACTCACCTTGTGCTGGGCGGGGGGGGACTGAATACTGTGGTTTAATCCTATCCGCAGCCGAGATTTTCTCTGAGAAGAGCCCAGGGAACAAGCAGGACGGCGGAGTCAAGCCAGGCGGTGACGACTATGAAGAGGAGGCGATGGAAGTGGAGAGTCAAGCAACGCAAAGCAAAAGGCAACAGGTACACGAGAACCACTTCCCGAAACCCATTCACTGCTGCACTTTCAACCACGTAAAACAGATCGAGACCACAATCCAAATGAGGCCCTCCCCCCAAGAATGACAGCAGCAGAGTACTGCATCCTAAACCTTGCAACCCCCAAGGAAAGAATGTCCCTGTGTGTACATTACAGGGCATTGGCAGATGTCAGTGGAAATACTTAATACTGTTGTGTACTGCAGCACGTTTCTCCCCCCCAGTTGTTGGTAGTGGGTGGACATAGCCGTTCTCGCAGTGCTGTCGGTTTAACCTAGGGGGTGGTCAACTCCAGTCCTCAAGAGCCACGAACAGGTCAGATTTTCTGGATATTCCTGCTTCAGCACAGATGGGTCAATTAGAATGAGCCACTGATTGAGCCATCTGTGCTTAAGCAGGGATATCCGGAAAACCTGACCTGTTGGTGGCCCTTCAGAACTGGAGTTGGTCACCCCCTGGGTTAACCCTTTCCCTGCCAGTAAGGCAGTTTCCCGATGCTTTGATGTGTGCGGTAATTCAGAAGGGTCCTCATGATAACCGTCCCTCTTCACAGAGACAGAACGGTCCGCCCCAGAAGAAGTTCAAGACTCGCCACCAGAAATCCAAGCATTTCAAGAAGGCAGCAAAGTGATTTTGTTCTCTCCGCCTCCCAATAAAGCCCGAGCGGTGATGCTTTATTTTTTGTACACGCTGTCTGCTGAGCTTTCATCATGTATGTTGCATGTTGGATCTATCAATGTGGGCGATTGTATCAAAGTCTTGCTGTGCTTAATAGCAGCAGGAACACTGTAACCATAGTGGTGTTTGTTGCACTATAGATATTTTGATAGTCTCTCTCTCTCTCCCCTCTCTCGTCTTTGTGCTATTAAGAGGCTTTTCTGGTATCATTTCTGCAGTAATGCCATGCGAGTGTTCTTGCAATAAGATCAGCAGAAGTCTATGCAATATCACAAATATGCTGGTGTGATATACCTTGATTGCTTTTACATCAGCAGTACCCCCAGCAAAAGGTAGTTTGCAGCACTATAGCAGTAGGTTCAATAAATACTACCGAGAGGTCAGAAGACACTGACCATGTCATTTTGCAGTCAGGGTTGAGACCATGCAGGACTTATTATACTCTCTCCCCCCCCATATTCTGACATCCTTTATAGCTGTACCATACAAAGTACCAAGTTTGAACAGGTACGCCTGCGCACTGCAGACACGCAGAATGTGGTTAACTACGTTTCTTTGCAGGGGGTCCCCCAAAACACAGCTGCACTATTTTTCGCAATCGGCCCCGTCACCCACCTTAAGATAAGTCAATTAGTTGCTATTTCTTTCCTCTCCCATTAGGGAAAACAAAATAGCCATCAAATCGGCTTTGGGGGAAGAAATGCGTCGGGGGCTTGGTGTTGGTTAACCCCAGCTGCCGTTTTTTTTTTTTTTTTAAACTCTCTAGGAAGAACACTGCCAATAAAAAGTGTAAGTATCTTGGAAATCGAGGGGTCCCCAGAGCTACAAATCTCGTAGTTCAGCTCCACCCCCCCGATTCAAGGTGTTTGGTTATATAGCCATATGGAGAATGGGAAGAGAAAGTGCCGATTTTATTACACCAGAATATTTTTTTTTTTTAAACTGTCCAGTCTTTTGTTGGAAGATAAAGAAAAGACCCAGCACAGATTGCAGCATAGTTGTACATTTATTTATATTACATAAAATAATCCCTTTACAAACCTAAAACAGAGCTTTGTAAATCCCCAGTGCCTTGTGACATATTGTCGCCTGTACTTGTGCAGTAAGTCACTGGTAGTTAGGGCTGCACCAGAATCATATTGCCCGGTGTTCTATTCAACGCAGTAGCAGCATAAAGTTTGAACCAGTTCCTTTAATTCAGGGGTGGATGACTCCCGTCCTCAAAGGCAGCCAAGGAATCAGGTTTTTAGGATATCCCTGCCTCTGCACAGGTGGCTGTCGACACCTGTGCTGAAGCAGGGATATTTAAAAAAAAACCTGACTCCTTGGTGGCCCTTGAGGACTGTAGTTGGCCACTAGCAGGTCAACTGGTCAGTGCTGGACATCTCCAGGTTTTGTCAGAGTAGACTGTCATTTTGTCGGTAAAGTACAGAAGACCAGGCCTGCAGGAAACGTATCCGCTTGGTTGAATGTTTCTTGCAGTGATTGATCCTAAAAAGTCTTGACAAAACTCTCCAACATCTTCATATCTTCCCAGATTTGGCAGTGGGTAAGGAAATAAGCCAAGGCACATGCTTTTGTTAACTTGTTTGAGATATCGGGTTAAAACGTACCTTGAAAGCGTGAGCATTTCCCTTCATAATGCCACTTCTATGTTGAACCTGCTCGCACCAGCGTTCCTGCATTATATTATGTAGATATTGTTTTATATACAACACGTAGTGGTGGAATGTTTTTGATGGTTAAACTACATATTTGTTTAGTCCAAAAGTTGACATGCTCCATAAATTGCAACGGAATAACCCTATGCAGATAAATAACCACCGCCCATTGCAGATGCTGTATATTTTAATCCATTGGGCTCTTCCTAGGTTTCTAATCTATAAGCGAATGACTATTACACATCCACTCTATGGCTCCTCCAGTCCACACACAACTTTCATACTGCCATTGAAACCTACATTTATTCAAAGTGAACACAGGATTAGCCCCATAAAGTAAATCTGGGCCTTGTATGCGGGATCGGATATCTGGTCGCGGTCGCTTTGCCGCAACAAAGTCGGCAGCGGGGAACCCTTTGCCGCTCTGCCACTTGACACTCAGCCACAAGCTGTTTTGTCAATAAGGTAAGTTAACTTAAGGGGTTTTAGGAGATAGGGTAAGAGGTTTAGGGTAGCGTTGGTATTAGGATAGGGTAAGAAGTTTAAGGTAGGGGGTAGCGTTGGTATTAGGATAGGGTAAGGTTTAGGGTAGGGGGTAGCGTTGGTTTTAGGATAGGGTAAGAGGGGTAGGGGGTAGCGTTGGTATTAGGGCAAGGGGCTTACCTTGGCAGAGAGATGTCTCGGCAGCAAGGCGAGTGGCAGCAAAAGGGCCACGACCAAATGCCTTAGACCGCAAAAATGTGGTTACAGTTGGGAGCATAAACAAAGGCTGTGCCTCTCTGTGTTTGAACATGGATAAGGCATCTGAACCACGTGTTGCACTAAGATGTATTACTTACTCTGTGCTTATGCACACAGAATGGCAGGAGTTCAGATCCTATCCCTCCTAAGCTGTTCTGCACAGGAAGAAAATACTCAACGTCAAAGGTTAGTATGGGATAAAAACCAGGATACCCTGCACTGTTACTGCTCTGGCTCAGTGGTTGCACAGTTATGAGACCACATCCCATGGCTGCATCTTAAGAAGCAGTGATCCCTGCAATGTAAACAGTAAAAGGCACAATTACATGAGACATGTCATTCACATTTGTTACTGAAATCTTTTTAAAATAGAAATGTCTAATATGGTTCAGCTGTTAAGAAATGCAGAGTTAACACTGATGCCCAACTGTTTTTGTTCTACCCCCTTCTTCCTCCCCACAATACTGTGTACTGCAATGCACTATAACACCATGCAGACTAGGAAGCAATGGTGTGGGAATCTATTTTACAAAGCAATCCTAAGAAAGCCATTTTTACGGGTTTATCCCCATGGAGTCAGAAAAACAAAACCGAGTTGAGAACGAATGGATTTGTTTCTGCAAGTTTAGTCCCCAAACCCCCTCTCTCTCCTCTGTGTGCACCCGCTCTGCTCTTACATGTGGATGCAACCTGTCGTCAGCAGACCTAAAGGGGAACGAGTGTATGGAAAGCACAAGTCCCCCGTCCATTTGCTGGGACTGTCTGAGCATTTTGACCTTCAGGTCAATTTAAAAAAAATGGGCACTCGTGAGCTTTCTAACTATATACTATACCTGTACAGTAGAAACTTAAAAATTTGAGAAGATACCAGGAGGGAAAATAAAAAATCTGCCTAACCACACGCAAACCTGGGCTATAACTGCTGCAGCACAGCGCTTCGTGTTACCTGCACATAGGGTGCAATGAAGTGTTTACTGTACGGGTGTCAGATGGTTCAAATGCCCTTAGAATATCTTGGTGCAATGTCCCATAGCAATTCTCTACGGTGTGAACCAAAACATGGTGGGACCCTACAACGCATCGCTCTGTGCTGGAGTCGGCCGGTCAATCCCAGGTACATTATGAATGCAGGAAACTGTCAAAACCCAACAGCGATAAGCCTGTTACATCAACAAGGTTAAATGGGATTGAAAATCAGAAATAAAAGATTTTTCATGATAAAAACCTTTATATTTCAGGGTCAGACAGCAAACACAAAACATTTGTGATGATCCCGCATTACGGAATCAGAGGCAGCTTCCAAAAAGTCACAACACATCTGGGTAGAACAAGTCCAGACCTCCAACTATATTGCAGTAAATGCATTTGTTTGTAAACCGTTATGTCAGGGTAGATGGGCAGTACAATATGATAAAGGGAACCATCGACCATCGCTGGGTGTGTGTTAAATAATATATATTTTTTAAATGGTGTGGTTGAAACTTTTCCTTTTCTCAACAGAACCACCTGTATTAATAAAAAAAAAATACAGGTCTGGGGGAACCATTAAGTAGGTAAGTGACATGGAGAAGGCAATTTGCAAAACCAAGTGACAACACATGGATTGGACATTTTAAATCAGGGGTGGCCAACAACAGGTCAGGTTTTCAGGATGTCCCTGCTTCAGCACAGGAGGCTCAGTCCGTCACAGCTTTAGCACAGGAGGCTAAGTCTTTGACTGAGCCACCTGTGCTGAAGCAGGGAAATCCCAAAAACCTGACCCGTTGGTGCCCCTTGAGGACTGGAGTCGCCCACTCCTGCAGCAAAGTGTTATTAGGGATTGTAGATTATTATAGGAATACCTCTAGCTGCCAACACCTTAATGCAACCCTGGGAGAAAAGAAGTGGCAAGCGCCTCATCTGAATGTAACGTTCACTGGCTGCTGTAACAGAACGGGGTGGGAGGGGGGCATTTGCGTGGCAGAGATCAAAACTGCTTCAATGTATGCCCCTGACACCAGTTATTCCTCCATGTACATTACTAGAGCATGCCCATTATTACAGCAGGCCCATCATCCTCCTTTCATGCGCCCTCACAGTGACCACATTTAAATGTTGCTCCTGGAGTAAAATAAAAGCCAAAGAATCGTCCAATTTGGCTACCTCGTGTGAAACCCGTTTTTTGACGCGTGATCGTATCGGGGGGGGGGGGGGGGGGGGGGCTGTAAATGAACGTGATCACTTTGCCTGTGGGTGGTTAAGGATCTGGTGCAGGCCCCCTGTGGGGTAGGGCGAGAGGTTGGTTAGGAGAGATGGGGGAGGGGCGGGGGTTGCGCACTTTTCAAGTTTAAATCACAAGTGAAGTCCAGGAGCATTTCACAGCACTTTTGTGGGGGGGGGGGGGTGGGAGAAAGGATCATCTAACCCTCTGATGCTTTGTGCTCTGATACAGCTAAAGTAGGACCAGAGCGACAAAGCACTGCAGCGCAATCCAGCAATGAAGAGGTCTTTACCGTATATCACCTAGCCACGCCCAGTCCTTTATGTATAAATAGTGCTGGATTGTAAAATATAGGGACCCACAAACATGTTCCACGGGAGAAGGTGCTTGGCACTGCAGATAAAGAGGGGCGCTTTCTTTTTCACCCCTCCCCCCCCCCTCACTACTGAAAGGTACTTGCAAGGTTTTGCACCTAGCCAATCCAGTAACAATGGCTAAATCTAAGCTCTACCTAACCCTTTCAGGGACAGAGTGTTTTTCCCCTCTGGCACTAAAAGGGTGCATGTAGCTTTAAAAGCAGCTGGGAACGAGAGGGGAAAAAATAGTCATCCCTCTCCCTGGAAATCACTATACTGCACAATAATACAGCGTATCTCTTTACACTTCCAGGATCACAGCTACACAATTGAGACAACATGCCAGACCAGGGAAAGGTGTCATAAGGCGATTGGATGTGTGTAGTTGTAGTCACAACTTTATACTGCGCAGGAGGGGCACTTTAAATTATGGAAACATATGCACTGCCAGCCGGGCAGTGAAAGTGTTAATCAGATAGTCTGTAGGACTCGGTGGGGTGGGAGATGTTGGTGAAGGAGGAAGAAGAGGTGATGGGAGGCACGTCATCCAGATCAGGACTCTGCTTTCATCCAGGACATTCTACAAGTTACCCGGCCGAATTGGGTTTGGTTGGGCATTACCACTCTTTCTTCTTCTCGTCCATGGAGACCCCACCGGGCCCCAGGGCCACCACCAGGAGTAGCCCCCCAATGACGGACATGGTCTGGAAGAAGTCATACTTGAGAAAGTCATGCATGGGCTTGTAGGCCGGGATGGTCCAGAAGGCGTTGAAGTAGACGTTTATGACAAACAGCCAGATGACCAGTGTGAGGGCAGCAAGCTTGGTCTTGAAGCCGATGGCCACCAGGATGATCAGGGCTGTGCCCACGATGTTCTGCAGGATCTGCAGGACGAGAGAAACCCTCGTGGACATAAGTCACATATGGCAGAGAAAGTGGGACCCAAAAAAAGGGTACATATAGGTCTAGGATGTAGAAAAAAGTATAAAGGCAAGTGCAGTTCTAGGTTCATTCATAGGAGAATGAAGAAGTTGGCACTTAAATGGTCTACGTAGAAAAGGATCAAAAACATTTATTGATGGTAGCGCCACGTCTCCCTGCGCTTGCCGGCCCGTCTCAAGATACACAGGCAACAGTAATCGTGCTACAAATACCAACTTTGCAACACTTTATGTTCCATCTGCATTTGCAGCACTGATGTCTTTGGCGCCTCTTCACTGTATGGTAAACTGAATGGGTATTTGTAGCACAATATCTGTTACCGGTGTATCTTGAGAAGCGCCCGCAGGCGCACCAGAAACGTTGATCTACCATCAGTATAGCTTTTTGATATTTTACTACAGACCAAGACCACTTGAGTGCCAACATCTTTAAATCGCTTGGACTGCCGGTGGGGTCCACTCAACTGCGGGACCACCTTCTGCTGAGCACCAGTGGCAAGTATCACAGTTACGTGAGTGCACCACGCTTCTGAATTACACACACACACACACACACACACACACACACACACACACACACTTTCTCAGAGTTCCATGTAACCCAACGGTGCCTCAAACCGAGATAAGATTCACCAAGGCAAAACAAACTAAGTGATTTCAGAGAATTGTTGATAAAACGTTGTTCTCTAAAAACAAAAATAATATAAACACAGTCAGGTAGACACGGAAAGCGCGGGACTTACAAAGAAGAAGCTGGCGTCGAAATGTAGCAGCGTCATGAACATGAGGACGAGCAGCACGCGGCCGCCCAGCTGCATGTACTGTTTCGGGGAACTCTCCCCCATGGTGGGGACTCCGGCAAACATGCTTTTACCTTCGGACCGAGACTCGGCCAGGAGCAGCAGGAGCCCACCCCCCAGGGCCAGGTTCCTAGAAAAGTAAAAACACAATGCTGGTTTTTAAAGCCCCTGAACTGAGATCCGTCTAATAATCATGCTGCCTTGTGTACTGCAGAAATTGGAACGGCTGTGAGTACCTAGAACACGGGAGTACCTAGAACACGGGAGCTTCCAAGCGATGTAGCTATAAACATGTTTAACACCTTCAATGCCGAGAAGGTCACAGGACCGGAGTATTATTGGTAAATCGCCCCTGGCTGAGGGTGGTGGAATGCAATGCATGCTTATCACAGAGACGCCCAGAGAGACGCTGAACTCTGCCATCTTACAGGTACCATCTTCCTCACTGGGGTACCAATAAAAGGGGCAATCCCTCCTAGGGCCAAAGTGAACCAATTCCAGTGACATGCGTAAGGGTCTTGTCTGGGTAATTAATACTTTTGTTACCCAAATCTAATGTAGAACTTCTTTTTAGTTATTTTTTAAAAGCAAGACTTGGGAGACGTTTGATTTTTCTCTGGCTGCTCCCTTTTCAGTGATGTAACAGTAATAGTGACATCACACAATGTTACCAGCAAGTGCTTCCGCAGCCAGTGTCGTCTCCCCCCCTCCCCTCCCCACATCTTTATTTGTTATCTGATAAGGACAGGGGGGGGGGGGGGAGATAAGGGAAAAGAAAACACTTGATTGACAAACACTTCCCCACTCAGAAGCACCCATATAAATTCTACAGTAATCTTCTAAACAAAAGAAAACCCCCAAACCTTTGCCATTAGCACTGCTAGGATGTGTTTAGGGATCCAGTTAAAAGTATATTTTCTGCTCCACAATGTGGGATTGCACCCCTTAAAGAAAACCCAAATGATCTTGTCAGCCCCCGCCACGTTTTCTCGTGTAACAGAACACGTTTATAAGTTTCCGCACACGATAGGCGAATTAAGAAACACTGTGCTTTAAAAAAAAATAAAATGGTTTATTTATCACGTTCACATCATTCTGGATTATTCTCAGCAACGTGTTGCTGTCAATTTAGCCAGCAAATTGTTGAAGCCATCATCACAGCCCCCATAACAACAGAGGCCATTCAAAAAGTTACCCGCTGAACCCTTTGCATTGGTTAGTAATGCGCGGCCAGTTCCCTTAACTTATCACCAAAAGCCATTTCAACCTACCTCATTAAAAATTTCAGGTCCCACAGGATGCTGTATGCAACAGTCTGGCAGGAGAGAAAAGAGACGCATTATTACACCCGTCTCCTGATCTTTCAGCGCTAAGGAACCACGTAGATCAGGGGGTGCCAAGTCCAGTCCCCCAGGGCCACCAACAGGTCTTCAGGATATCCCTGCTTCAGCACAGGTGGCTCAGTCAATGACAGCTACCAATTCACGGAGCCACCTGTGCTGAAGCAGGGATATCCTGAAAACCTGACCTGTTGGCGGGTCTTCCAAGACTGGGAGTTGGTACCCCGGATGTAGATCATGTGTGCGCTACCCGAATCACCCCAATTACACACAGTATACGCCTCCAATACCAAGGGGAACCTGCAGCAATGTTTCCAAGAATGTTCCAGCTCCGGTGGGAGTAACTGCAGGGCTTGGGTAATCTCTATACACCCCAATAATCAGAGCTAAAAGAAAAAAGGGGCCGGGCCTAGCATTCCTCCTCAGCAGGGAGAGCACAGGGGTGCACCAGTGGTGAAACATTGGGTTTAAAACCCAGTTACCATGTGTATTTTAACCTGTGAAAAGAACAGTTTATTGAACTTGTTCTCCCTATCCAAGGACAATCGTCCATCCTTTTGTCTGGTTAGAGCTGCACAAAAAGACATGCTGGCAGTGGGGCAGAGGTTCGTGTCCTAAATCCCCTAAAAAAACAGAATAATATTTGCCATTGCAGTACATGGTTGTCATACAGCAAGCCTCCCACAGCTCTTGGAACGGTTTTGAACACGCGAGTCTTCTCCTAGGATTTGGTGCCCTCTACAGTTCAATGTAATGTATTGCCCCCACTCACAGGTCTGATGTAGGAAGGATCCCATCATTTGCCAATCAATCAATTACAAATGTGATTTCTTCTGTCCTTTGCTACAAAGTGTTGTGGGGGGGGGGGGGGGGTCATAAAACTGGCATTTCTGGGCTCAGATCTGATCTTGGATAAGCTCGTTTCGTATTTATATTGAATGAAAAGGGGCTGCCTACTCTGCAGTGACAAATCACAGGTGAAAGCGCAAAGCTGAATTGCGAACAGGGCCTTGCAGATTAGATGTCCCAGTCACAAACAGCTAGCCCCTTCCGTGCTGAAGCGTCATTACAGAGCGAGCCTCTACCACTGAGGGATTCATGGAATCCGGAACGCCAGCAAGAAATCCCGAAAGCAGACGGACACGGACTCACCTGCATTGCTATAATACCAAACAACCCAAAGCAGGCATACTGCACAAAGTTTCTGCTGAGCACCAGTATACAGCCTCCTGAAACAAAAAAAGCAGCGTGTAAATGGCGTGTCGGAATTTTACGGCGTTATGAAAGAACTGATCTCGTCTTCGGCACCGTACATTCCCACGCGTGTCTAACAACGTTTCAACAGAAATCTATTTCTGCCCCGAATACAGATCCGTGGGTCATTACCGAGGCGCCGGACTCTGAATGCAGTAGTGTATTGGGACAGAAGGTTGGTACAACGTTAAAGTACTTTTCAGATAATGGCACCCCTGCTAAAAATTAACCTTACAATGTGTAGAAGGTATAGACATTTGCTATGAATGTGTAAAGACTGAGGGTTAAAGCAGCAAAGACGCCACTGTGGACCCTTTACAGGTCTGTCCAGCAACCAAGAACTTAACCAAGAACCCAAGTAAGTGCCACTTCCGCTTTTACGCCTTCAATACATTGCCGCGCCTCTCGCCGACTCCCCGGATTCACATTAATTGGGTCAGTGACGCAGAACGGACACGAGATGTACGGTGGGACCGATGGAGAACCCGAACCACGTCTCACCCAGTTGTCCCAACAGGTTGATGAGCACGAAGATGGTCGCCAGCAGGTAGCCGCAGTTCCACGTGGCCTCGATGTAATCGCGCTGCTCGCTCCATTGGAACCACATGCGGATTCCGTCTTCCAGGAAGGTGCTGATGAGGCAGAGGCGAGCTACGTGCGGGAGGTACTGCTTTGTGACCCGGAGGAACTGGGGAGAGAAGAAAGCAGGATGTGTGACCCTTATATACAGGGAGGATGAACCGCAGAGCCTGTGACTGCACCCCAATGCATTTCTAAGTGAAAAGGGCAAGTTTGAGGGGCAGAGCCTGTGTATGCAGAAAATCTATGACGGCTGCTTTATACAGCGCCTCCAAAAGAAATGGACATCGCAAAAATCATATTAAACGTGCAGGAAACAAAAGGTTTCCACACAGGCACCAAGGGGTTAACCCTCCATTGCCGCAATAAAGAGTAGCGGTGAGTATCATTTTACACGTTTAACCACTTACGGGAAAACCAACAACGAACTGCAGCATGACAATAATTACAGCTTATGATGCCCAACAATAATTCCCCTTCTAAAAGGCGAAACCAGGGAGAATTTCCCGCAGATGTGCCATTTCTGGGCTTTTCTCCTCTCCTAGAAGCAGCAGTTTGAAGCCAATTTGAATAGGAATTAACGTGCAGTGTTTGTTATTGTGAAGGCCGGTGGTTATAGTCACCATGAAGCATTCATTGAAATGATGCAAACGAGATTAAAAGGGGTGGTAAGACACTGGCTGTGGACGGAAACTGCTCCAATAGTTCTTTATCAATGTTAACGGATTAACGCGTAGGGCTGTCAGCACAGGTCATGCACAGTTGTGTTAGGGCTGAAAGTTATGCAATCACAGCACTGATATTAGAAGACACTATCGCAGGCACCAAGCTTAATCATCCAGTGCAATCCACACAAAAAACACACACGTCTGACCTTTAACACAAAGGCTGGTTAAATACCAAACAGAGCAGTGTTTGCTATGAAATCGCAGCTCAGTAGGATCAGGCAGGAGTTTTCCTTCTAGCCGAGAGATCTGTCCTATGCCAGGGGCCCATAGATTAATGTTCCGCAAGGAACGACAGGCCGTTGGGAAACGGTGAGACCCACCCTGGCTGGGTGCCTTGCAAAAGGGTCCTGGGCGGATTGAAGAGCCCAGTCCCAGAATTATCAAGGCTCTTCTGCAATTTCATAAGCCTTTTCAAAAGTGGCATGCAACACGATCAATTCATTGTTTACCAACCTCACCTTCGTCCTAATCCAACATGAATGTATTTTGTATAAAATGGCAGAACACACAATGGTTGGATACAAAAAGTAGTAGAAAAAAACCGAGGCAGCCATATTAAATGTGACCCCTAAAAAAATGACCACTGCTTTTTTTGTTGTTGAGAGCTTCAGCAATTAGGGCACAGCGATGCAACGTCTAAAGTTACAATACGGAGTTTGCATAGAAGCATAAAAGTTGCTATTGTTTCAAAGATGTAGTCATTAATGGGTTAAAAAAAAAAAAAGGGGGGGGGGAGGTGGAATTATTCCTAATAACCGCTCATGCCTCTTCTAGTCCCCCCGCAGCAGTATAAATGAAAGGGGGGGCGGACAAAACGTGCAACGAATCAGACTCCATCACCCCTTAGAACAGGGGGTGCTCAACTCCAGTCCTCAAGCCCCCAGCCGCAACAGGCCAGGTTTTCAGAATATCCCAGCTTCAGCACAGGTGACTCAATCGAAGACAGGGCCTCTGATTCAGTCCCTGCTTCAGCACAGGTGGCTCAATGAGCTGAAGCAGGGATATCCTGAAAACCTGACCCGTTTGGGGGTAGGGGGAGTCACTCGAGGACTGGAGTTAAGCACTCCTACCCATGATGCTCCATGCTCCTCCTCACTGCAGCTTCTAGCCGAACAATAAAATAAACTCTCCCAAAAGACTGAAAGTGTCCTGGCACGGGAGGGATTAGAAGCCAAGTAACAATAGTTCCACTTCTCTCTGTTCAGCCCTCCTCAGCCAGTACAAAGGAACGGGACATACCAAAGCAGTCCCCTACACAGGGCGGGAAGGAAAGGCCAATCATAGCAACAGAAAAAAAATTTTTATTTGTGCAGGGCGCGCGAGCTCTGGGGACGGCCGCTGCAGCGCAAGTGCCGCACACGGGGCTCATAGCTTAGCAAGCAGGGGGGTATAGCTGGCTGCTGAATACCAAAAAGGCAGGGGGGTGGGGGGGGATGGAGAGGGCATAATTTAGACACAATTGCCTAGGACCCCAGGCAAGCCCACACCTGCTTTCCTCCACTGGCCAAACTAATGTATTGTGGCATTTGGGGTACTTTTAGGCAAATGGGCTTCTTTGCCCGGGAAATGGGAAGGCCGCGGGCACGCTGTGCCAAGACGTACCAGAAAAATAACAAAACCTGTGGAGGGGAGAACTTGCCACCTTGGCCGGAGGCGGGGAGGAGATCACAGCCCCTTGTAAAGGCTGACGGAGCCCGAAACATTGAAAGTTGTGTTCTTCCCTCAAAAGAGCGGGGGCGTAATATCCTATTCATGTGTAGGGACACAACAGGGGAGAATCCAACGCAGCGTACGTAGAAAAGATACATTAGTACTCGCGTGGCATCAGCGGAAGGCAGGAAACAGCTGGCTATTACAAACAGCATATGTCCTAATTAAGGGTTTGGGACTATTGTTTAATGGGGAAATAGGACGACGACATTCGGGGAATTAAGAACATGATGATTCAATCATTGTCAAATGAGAAGGGAATTCCCCCAATTTGATGTTAGAGTAAAACATTACTAACAAGCCACAACGGTCTTCAAAATGTAATACAATGTGTATCAACTGGTCGTGTGTGGACACAGTGAGAAGGACATGTGGGTTGTCAGCAGGGTGTGTAATAGCATCACTGGCTATCATATCGCTTCAAGGCCCCGTGCGGGTCACGGCCATTGCTATTTTCATCTGAAACCTTATGAGCCTGAACGCCGATGTGCGGCTGAGCTGTACCAGAGAACACACAGCGAGGACACACGCAAACTTGGCATGCAGCAGGCGTGTGTGCCAGAGCCTCAGGTCTGCGCACGTTAAAACCTCAAGACATTACATATCCAGAGCGAGGAGGGGACGAAAAGCAGAACTAACCGAGGCGACCTGGAAGAGAAGGGGGAAGAGGATTAGAACCGATTCAGGTTTCGCAAGCGCGGTGCGGGGAGGGCCGCCCTTAAATAGAGGGCAAACTGATGTAGGCCTATAAGGGGAGGTGGAGGGGGGGGGGGGGGGAGGCCGTGTGTGTTCAACATCCATGACGGGCAATCGTTGCACGTGCACCAGCGCAGGGGGGATGTGGAGAGGGTATGGAGGGGGAATCACAGCTCTTCAAACTATACGCTGCTGGCCCTTGTTGCAGCGAACGCGGGAACTGGGTGGCAGCACCTACTAGGATGACTTGAGACGGTGGCAGGTACCGGTTTGACGCTTTAATTAATGTCCATTTTCCTTTTACTACTACTGATAACTACTACTGATAGGCCAAACAGTCCTTATCAATAAAGGCTCAGGACTTATCTAAAGGTGTATTTATTATTAAAAATGGTGGATGTTTTTTTGCGGCCCCAACCTGGACCCCAGCCCAACCTTTCTTACCGATCAGCCACACAGACTGCTTTATCTATGTCCTTGTGTGCACCCGTGGCAGTCATGCCAATCACATGGATGCTCCTTTATCTATCAAACCCAGTCCTTAACAGGCCAGGTATTAAGGATATCCTGAAACCTGGCCTGTTGAGGACAGAGTGTAGCCACCCCTGGCCTATAAGAACCGACGGACAGAGGTGGAGAATGTTATTCTGGGGTTCCCAGGCGGCACCGTCCCGGGGTTCCCAGGCGGCACCGTCCCGGGGTTCCCAGGCGGCACCGTCCCGGGGTTCCCAGGCGGCACCGTCCCGGGGTTCCCAGGCGGCACCGTCCCGGGGTTGGGATAAAGCAGTCTTCCCTTTACACATTAACACTGAGACATTAGAGGCTGCGAGTCACTGCGTTTCCTGGATACCTGCAGCTCCCAACATCTGCTCAGCATAAAACAGAGATAAAGAATAGGATATTCAGCGTTGTATTGGTTAACCCCCTCACAGCCACATCAAACTGCAATGGCACACACCGCAGGCTCTGCACCAAGGGCAACAACAGGCCGGGTTTTTAAACAGGTCTCCAACACAATGAACCTAGCTACAAGGATCACTGAGTCGGATTAGATGTCACATTACCTAGAGTTGGTGACCCCTATTTCTCACCCCATAACCCTCCCCCATCTCCTTTCCAAACACCCTCTTGTCCTGTGATAACCAAACAGCTGTATGGCCCTATCCGTTACCGGGAGGAAGGGGAAGAAAGAATTGTGTAGCTTAAATGTGTAAAATACTGAAAGGAAAAAAAGGAAGGAAGAGACACCCTTTTATTGTTCTAGGTTTAAGTGTGTGTGTTACAGTACGTGGTACAGAGCTACACGTCTTTACACTCATTTTGTTTCTGCCCCCCCCCCCCCCTCCCACCCGCACACTGATTCCCATTGGGAGTACAGTGCTATATGAAATAAAGTTATTATTTCCAAATATATACACATCAGAATCAGGTCTTTTAATGAAACATATAATAAGCAATTCCTTACATAAGCTGCCAAGCCATTACTTCTAAAAAAATTAAATTGCACCAAAAATAACTGCCCAAAAATGCATCCCGATCTCTCTGGAGTGCTACAGAAGAGACAGATTAGACATGCTTTTTTTTTTTATCCGGATGTCTCGACACAGCGACAGGGAGAAGTCACCGCTAGAAACCCAAGACTTGCAGCCACATCAAATTCAGCAATACAAAGACTCCTCATTCAAAGAGACAGGAAAACCTGTGCGTTATGGGACACGCCAGCCTGCTAATCCTGTTGACATTAAATTTTAAATAAATGCACAAATATTTACATACAGTCACAAGATCTGCCGCAGAGGGGCGCTTTATTTTAACCCGCTCTCTGCTGGAGGGATCAGAAACCCCCATGATGATTAAAATCTAGTGGATACTAACATTTCCCTGAATAAGTGCTATTTAGGGTCTTCAAAAAACAGTTACCATTCTGCTACCAGACCAATAATGTCTCTCTCCCCTAATCTTTACTCGGACGCATGTATCCCTGTATTGTAGTAAAGGCAGGGCCCAAGGTGTCAGGCTACTGAAATAAATGCAAAAAACAACATGCTTGTTATTGTCTGCAGTTCTCTTGGGGGCTGCAAAGGTGTTCTGAACACACCGACTGTCCTTTGATATTATAGGAACAGACGGGTCAATGACATCCCGTAAAAAAAAATCATTCAGAGATAATGAATGAGGATTAAGGAAAGTTCGACTAGACGTAGAATTACACAAAGCTATTCTCAAGTCCATAGACAGCACAGGCATTTTTCATAGGCTAGAGATACAGGTGGTTAAGGTGGTTGAAACCAATACATATGACAGGTACAGACAAGCAAGGTTTAAGGTCTCACCCCAAAAATATGCTGCTGAACTTGGTGCTAACAATTCTGCTAAATCTCTATAGACATCTCTTAAAAACCAGAGTAATGAATCGCAGGCCCCTCGGATCCCAAAAGGAATTGAAAAAGCCGAGTTCTTAGCACAGATAGTACACAGAGCTAACAATCTACGTACGCCTAAATATATCTTGTATAATGAAGCATAATAAAAAGGACTTTTTCCATTCGTTTATTCACGCCTTGCGATTTTAACATGGTCTGCGATAACAGTTGAGTTTTAAAAGTGATTATTGTCCAGTGAGAGCCATTAACCCAGAGGTGGATGAGCTATTAGGCAAGCAGATGTCTTCTAGGAAGGGATGATTAGTTCCCTGTTTACGCCACCTCATCTTTACAGAAGGGAAGAGGCGGCAGCTTTGCCATAGGAAGGTGATTTATGTGACGTTCAAAGCCAAAATAAATGCTATATTATATACGATCATTTGTGTACCCTGGAATATCAGACAGTCCACCTGCGTTTACAGACTAAGACATCGCTTGGGTTACTATTTTCTTTCTTTTTACAGACCTCGGGTTCCAAAACCCTGTTGGTGTATGGGTTCCAGGCTGTGTATGTGCGACCCACTATAGGTGTGTGGGACCACTGTGTTGTAGACCAGTGTTTGTATGTAGTATTGGAGTGTAGATTCTTGGTTCTAGAGTCTGTAGGATCTGGACATGGGGAGCTGGCCCCTGTGAGAGTCTGTGGGGGTCACTGTGAATGTACGGTCCCGGTGTACATGTGTCAGTCTGATCTGGCGACGGGGAGGGGTCCCGGTGTACGTGTCAGTCTGATCCGGTGATGGGGAGGGGCCCCGGTGTACGTGTGTCAGTCTAATCCGGTGACGGGTCCCCGGTGTACGTGTGTCAGTCTAATCCGGTGACGGGGAGGGGTCCCCGGTGTACGTGTGTCAGTCTGATCCGGTGATGGGGAGGGGTCCCCGGTGTACGTGTGTCAGTTTGATCCAGTGATGGGGAGGGGTCCCCGGTGTACGTGTGTCAGCCTGATCCAGTGATGGGGAGGGGTCCCCGGTGTACGTGTGTCAGTCTGATCCAGTGATGGGGAGGGGTCCCCGGTGTACATGTGTCAGCCTGATCCAGTGATGGGGAGGGGTCCCCGGTGTACGTGTGTCATTCTGATCCAGTAATGGGGAGGGGTCCCCGGTGTACATGTGTCAGTCTGATCCAGTAATGGGGAGGGGTCCTCGGTGTAGTTGTGTCATTCTGATCCAGTAATGGGGAGGGGTCCCCGGTGTACATGTGTCATTCTGATCCAGTAATGGGAAGGGGTCCCCGGTGTACATGTGTCAGTCTGATCCAGTAATGGGAAGGGGTCCCCGGTGTACATGTGTCAGTCTGATCCAGTAATGGGAAGGGGTCCCCGGTGTACATGTGTCAGTCTGATCCAGTAATGGGAAGGGGTCCCCGGTTCGTACATGTGTCAGTCTGATCCAGTAATGGGAAGGGGTCCCCGGTGTACATGTGTCAGTCTGATCCAGTAATGGGAAGGGGTCCCTGGTGTACGTGTGTCAGTCTGATCCAGTAATGGGAAGGGGTCCCTGGTGTACGTGTGTCAGTCTGATCCAGTAATGGGAAGGGGTCCCTGGTGTACGTGTGTCAGTCTGATCCAGTAATGGGAAGGGGTCCCCGATGTACATGTGTCAGTCTGATCCAGTAATGGGAAGGGGTCCCCGGTGTACATGTGTCAGTCTGATCCAGTGATGAGAAATGGGGAGTCCCAGTGATGGGTGGTCCCAGCGATGGGGCAGGGGATCCCAGTGATGGGGAGGCCCCGGTGATGAGGGGGGGCCCCACTGTGATGAGAGGGGGTGGGGATCCCGGTGATGAGGAAGATGCAGGAAAGGGGGGGTCCCGGTGATGAACGGGGGGGGGGAGGCCGGTGATGAGGGACGGGGGGGGGGGGCGAGGGGGGTTCCGGCGATGAGAGAGGGGGGTGGGAGGCCCCGGTGATGAGGGAGAGGGGGTCCCGGTGATAAGGGACGGGGGGGGGGGGGGCGGTGATGAGGGAGCCCAGGTGATGGAGAGGGGGTCCCCCTCGGTGATGAGGGAGAGGGGGTCCCGGTGATAAGGGGGAGGGTCCCAGTGATGTGAGGGTCCCGTTGATGAGGGGGGGTTCCGGTGATGTGTGACGAGGGGGGGGGGCGGTGATGAGGGAGAGGGGGTCCCGGTGATAAGGGGGAGGGTCCCAGTGATGTGAGGGTCCCGTTGATGAGGGGGGGTTCCGGTGATGTGTGACGAGGGGGGGGGGGCGGTGATGAGGGAGAGGGGGTCCCGGTGATAAGGGCCGGGGGGGGGGCGGTGATGAGGGAGAGGGGGTGTCCCCCGGTGATGAGGGACAGGGGGAGGGTCCCAGTGATGTGAGGGTCCCGGTGATGAGGGGGGGGGGGGGTTCCGGTGATGAGAGAGGGGGGTGGGAGGCCCCGGTGATGAGGGAGAGGTTGTCTCGGTGATAAGGGACGGGGGGGGGCGGTGATGAGGGAGCCCAGGTGATGATGGTATGGGGGTCCCCCCCGGTGATGAGGGAGATGGGGTCCCGTTGATGAGGGGGGGGGGGTTCCGGTGATGTGTGACGAGGGCGGCTTCGGCCTCTCACCTGATCTGCGAAGTCCTCGGCGGTGCCCATCATGTCGTTATTGGCCATGGTGCGGGGTGTGAGTGTGTCCGCCGGCTCTCCCCTCCTGTCTCGGGCTGTGTGCGCCGGCCCCTCCCCCGGAGACTGAGCACTGCGAGGCCTGCCACGTAGGCCAACTCTTAAAGGGCCAGAGCTCAGAGAGGAGGGAACACAGGCGCACAGGGAGGAGGGGACAGAGGGGAGGGGATAGAGGAGAGAGGGGAGGGGATAGAGGAGAGAGGGGAGGGGATAGAGGAGGGAGGAGGGGACAGGGAGGAGGGGACAGAGGAGGGAAGGGAAAAGGGGGACAGAAGGGGGACAAAAGGGGACAGAAGGGGGACAGAAGGGGGGGAGGGGGACAGAAGGGGGACAGAAGGGGGACAGAAGGGGGGGAGGGGGACAGAAGGGGGGGAAGGGGGAGGGGGGAGGGGACAGAAGGGGGGGAAGGGGGAGGGGGACAGAAGGGGGGGAGGGGGACAGAAGGGGGGAGGGGGGAGGGGGACAGAAGGGGGGAGGGGGGAGGGGGACAGAAGGGGGGGAGGGGGGAGGGGACAGAAGGGGGGGAGGGGGGAGGGGGACAGAAGGGGGGGAGGGGGGAGGGGGACAGAAGGGGGGGAGGGGGAGGGGGACAGAAGGGGGGGGAGGGGGGAGGGGGACAGAAGGGGGGGGAGGGGGGAGGGGGACAGAAGGGGGGGAGGGGGGAGGGGGACAGAAGGGGGGGAGGGGGGAGGGGGACAGAAGGGGGGGAGGGGGACAGAAGGGGGGAGGGGGGGAGGGGGACAGAAGGGGGGGAGGGGGACAGAAGGGGGGAGGGGGGGGAGGGGGACAGAAGGGGGGGAGGGGGGGGGAGGGGACAGAAGGGGGGGAGGGGGGGAGGGGGGGAGGGGGACAGAAGGGGGTGAGGGGGGGAGGGGGACAGAAGGGGGGAGGGGGGGGAGGGGGACAGAAGGGGGGGAGGGGGGGGAGGGGGACAGAAGGGGGGGAGGGGGGAGGGGGGGAGGGGGACAGAAGGGGGGGAGGGGGACAGAAGGGGGGAGGGGGGAGGGGGAAAGAAGGGGGGGAGGGGGGAGGGGGAAAGAAGGGGGGGAGGGGGAAAGAAGGGGGGGAGGGGGGAGGGGGAAAGAAGGGGGGGAGGGGGGGAGGGGGAAAGAAGGGGGGAGGGGGGAGGGGGGGAGGGGAAAGAAGGGGGAGGGGGGAGGGGGGGGAGGGGGGGAGGGGGGAGGGGAAAGAAGGGGGGGAGGGGGAAAGAAGGGGGGGAGGGGGGATTTGGAAAGAAGGGGGGGAGGGGGAAAGAAGGGGGGAGGGGGAAAGAAGGGGGGAGGGGGGAGGGGGAAAGAGGAGAAGGGGGAGGAGGAGAAGGGGGAGAAGGGGGGAGGGGGAGAAGAAGGGGGGGAGAAGGGGGAGGAGAAGAAGGGGAGGAGAAGGGGAAGGAGAAGGGGGGAGGGGGAGAAGGGAGGAGAAGAAGGGGGGAGGAGGAGAAGAAGGGGGGGAGGAGGAGAAGGGGGGAGGAGGAGAAGGGGGGAGGAGAAGAAGGGGGGGAGGAGAAAAAGGGGGGGAGGAGAAGGTGGGGAGGGGGAGGAGAGGTGGGGAGGGGGAGAAGGGGGGAGGGGGAGGAGAAGGGGGGAGGAGAAGGGGGAGGGGGAGGGGGGGGATGAGGGGGGGGAGGGGGGGAGGAAGGGGGAGGAGGGGGGGGAGGAGGAGAAGGGGGGAGAAGGGGGGAGAAGGGGGGAGAAGGGGGAGAGGAGGAGAAGAAGGGGAGGAGGAGAAGAAGGGGGAGGAGAAGGGGAAGGGGAGGAGAAGGGGGGAGGGGGAGAAGAAGGGGAGGGAGGAGAAGAAGGGAGGA